>NC_046380.1:29923534-30177081 GCF_011125445.2 Fundulus heteroclitus | reverse complement strand
AAAAGGAAAATTCACAGGTGTTCTCCGTTTAATCTGACAGAGCTCAAGCTTTTCTGCAAAGAAGAATGATAATTAAAGAAAAACCTTGGGCGTGCAAAGCTGGTAGAAGCATAGGCTTACCCCGAAAAGACTTGCAGTTGTAACTGCAGAGGAAAGGTGTTTATACACGTAGAGACCAGAGAGATGAATAAAAAACTCAAAAAAGAAAAAGATTACAATCTGAAAAAACATGACATTGTTCTTCCACTTCACAATCATGCACTAGTTTGTATTGACCTGTCATATGAAACACCATTAAACTACAATGAAATTTGAAACAAGAATTTGCAGCAGTACAGAGAGTTGAACATTTTCAAGCCACTGTCAGCACAAATTAATGTCAAGATAAAAACTACAAATTTAGATTATTAATGGAGACAAAGACTTTGTGGTTGCACTTAAACGGAGCTACAAAAATTTAAGTGGTAGGAGCAAAGCCTGCAATAAACATATTATGAGTGTATACATGGGGGTGCAATATTTAACAACTAAACAGATTACAAGTGACTTTAGGATGCAAATGTTATTTGTTGGCTTGAAATGTAACAGCTGTTGTAATATTGATTTGAATATTCGGTCAAAGAGCGACTGAACCCACAAACCTTAAAACAGAGGTCCTTGGTGTGTTGACGTCAATTAAGTCCATATAATTCACACACCGGTTTGCACAGCTAGACGCAGATACAACAAGACCAAATGCATGACAACAACCCAAGCAGAGACCCTAGCAGAAGATGGACAGTAGGACTTATAGCTGAGAGGGAGGCAAAAGGCCATACCCTCGACTCCTTTTAACAGATGGTAAAGGGGAAGAGTGTGTGGGAAAAAAAGTGTGTGTGTGTGTATGCATGCATGAATTATACAACATAAAACAACTTCTGAGTGACATGTAAGGAAAGCTGCGCCACTGCAGATAGTGAAGTGGGAGAGACTTCAAAAGGCAGCCAGAAAGAGGGAGATAGATATTCTAGTGATGTTAAGATCAAAACTTTGGATGGCATAGAAAAGAGATAAGTTGGCAGCTAGTTTTATGTGCAGAATGATTGACAAACATGTTCTGATGGACATTAAAAGATATATAGTAGAGTTTACATGAAGCCCATTGCAGCCTTAACCACAGAGAGAGAGATAGAAAACGGAGGTGGAAATTAGCAGAAAATTCAACCAGCCAATTATGTAGCGAGGACTTTAGATGCAGGAAAATGTCATGTTATTTATTATACATAAGGAAGAAAAGAAAAGAGGAACTATATTTAATAAAACAGTGAGCTGTAATTTAAAAAAAAAATGCTGTAACGTATCAACTGCAGACAATAATTTAATTTGTCAGAAAAATACAGTGCTCTCCCTTTATCACAAAGAAGAACACATCTGCTTTAGAAAATCCATACAAATGCAAAGAGATAACAGAAGAATAGAGCTTTTAAGCTGTCGGAAGGTTTTCACCACCCTAAAAGCATGGCGGTCTCTTGAAAAGTTGTTATTGTTGCACAAAGCTGAAATTACTGAATCAAAGATGGTGTTGCAGCCTAAGAGCAGCCAGTTTATTTAGCTCGCTGGTTTTAATGGAAGTTGACCTCTCCATCTCTGTTTGTCCATTTCATCTGAAAAGTATGTTTTGTCTTTTTGTTTGCAGTCCACCACCACCATACAAGACAAAAATGGCTCTTGAATATTTTATAGGCAAAGTCTTTCCTATTTTAGAAATTATTAAGAATTTTTTAGTCAACAAAACCTTATTTGGGTTGATGTCATTGACCCCTGAATTTCTATAATTGGAAAAAACTAGATCTTAAAACACAATAAATTCTGCTATTAAGCACACGTTTTATGAATGTGATCCCCTACAGTACTTGAGAAATACAAGTGCATGCTAATGTATTGGAGTATTATTAAAAAGAGGATTTATTTGACAAATCCAATTAGAAAAATTAAGCTCATACATTATATAGATTCATTACATACACAGTGATGCATTTTCATTTTAATGAGTACAACTTAAAGCAAATGCAAACTCAATATTCTCTTTATCAGAAAACACAATGTAAATGTTTAGCGCGCCAAAACCAGAATTGGATGATTCTACACAGATCCCTTACAAACCCACTGAGCTTAAAGAAACTTTTGTTCTGTTAGTTAAAACACAAAATGGAGCTTTTTCCAGCACTTTTATGGCATACGGGTGACCTTGGAATTAGACAAGCACAAAAATTTCAAGTCTAATAATCATACTAGGAGAGGATTATTCTACACTGATTGCTAAATCTGAAATAATCAGTTTGGGATTTATTTCAGGGCAAGAAAAGTCATGTTATTGTGACCCATGCCATCCGCTGTAGTTGGTCCACTATATTTTATTAAGCCCATAATCAGAGCAGCCATCTACCTCGCAAGTTTAAAGCAGGGCTGTACGATATTGCCAAAAATCTAAATGATGATATATTTCAGCCATAATTGCGATTTAATTTAGACTTTTCTCTGCATTAACCGCAAGCAACGAAAATGGCCTGTAGATAAAGATGTTTGTAAACAAGGACTATTTAAAACAAGAAATGTAATTGTTTTTATTATTCAGAATATTATTCAATAGAACAGCTTTTTGAGTTGGACGTCAATCCTTGTTGAACATAGAGTGCAACCAACAAACAAGTCTACGTATTAAACAGTTTGACCGGTACTTAATGCTATAATGAGATAGCAAGTTTCTGAACGTTTTTGGTAAAAAGTACTGATGATATAAACTCTAAAACAAATAATAAAAATAGATTATCTCTCTGCTGCAACTCTCTTCCCTTCCATAAACATATTACCAACACCTAAAGGATGCGTCTGATCCATTAATTGTTACATAGCCAAAAATTGCAGACCTAAGCAATTTGGAAATAAAATTGTGATTATAGTGCAAATGTGATTAATTGTGCAGCCCTAGTTTAAAGCTTTTCATGCTTCCTTCAGCTGACAAAATTTATGAAGATGTTGATATAATTTCTTAGCAGGACTTGGCCCATTGTCCACACTACCAAAAGTACCCATCCCTGGTATCACTATGCCTGACTGCCCAGCACACAGGCCTGATCTAAAACACTAAAGAGAAACTAAGGAGTATTGGCAGAACAAAGATGAGAAACACCAAAGCCAAGACAGGAGACGAGCTGAAGGCTGCCATTACAGAACCTAAGCTTCTTTAACGCTCCAGCAGAGCCACATGCTGATCGCCTCCATGGCACGCAGCACTGATGCAATAACTCATGCAATGTGAAATTCAACCCAAATATTCAGTGCATACACTGTACAATACAGACATGAAGATAATTTTTCAGTGTGGATCAAGGTGACCAACAATAGTTGGATTAGCCCACTGGCTCCGAGTTGGCACCGTAACACCCTGTGACTTGTCACCTATTTTGAGAGCAAATTAAGTCCCGTCCCACCAGTGATGACACAGTCTTATAAAAGTAAACATGAGCCAGAGGACTTCCACACTTAGAGCATAAATGAGATGGATTATATTGAAGAGATGAAGAGATCTCCTCAAACTCTTCCAGCATGAATCACACAGACCTAAAGTTTTGGAGAGCCATGTTTGGCCTACTTTATATGCTGTTGCAATAAAGTAGGCCAAACATGGACACTGAAGTTATTTTCTTATTCACTTCCAGGGAGCTGTTAAAACTTATAAGGCTTATAAGGAAAACTTAAAGCTTATAAGGAAAAAAGAAAAGCTTATGACCAGTTGATATAACCATACTTATATGTCAATTACGTACAAAGGTATCCAAGATCAAGGTGACTCATGTAGGCACTTCCATGCATGTCCATAGGGAGAGTGCAAACCACAGATGCAGTACACATATAACTAAATACTCAATTAACTGATGAATTTGGATGAAGTACCTCATTACTTAGATACCTCATAATTGAGTTAAAAGTGAGTTAATAAAATACATAGACTACCTTTCCCATGGGTTGAGGTTTGGCTCAGTTATGTTTAGAGAATTGGGACAGCTAGGCCAACCATGTATTTTACTGCTCATCACTATTGGGCTAAAATCAGCAAGTTTAAACAATCACTGTGTTTCTGTTGTTGTTGTTTTTTTCAGAGATTCAAACATTAATGGACCTGTTTGACTTTATTGCAGGTACAGCTAAATAAAAGGAAATCCTTGAAATGTTAATTTATTTCTGTACCTGAATTCAGAAAATTAAATTGATTAAATAGATTCTCTACACAGTAGGGTTGGCACAAATATCGATACGCTGAAAAGTATGAATACTCAAATGCTGTACCCAGATACAATACTAATTTACAATGACTATTTTGCATACGAGGCAAACGAAGAAGGGATACCCAAGGATCTTGACACGCCTATCTGCAAAGAGTGCTTTAAAGTGATGGTAACAGTGTCAAGCAGCACAACAAACCCGGCCGAACATCTTAATGACCGACACCCTGGTCTTCATAATGAATTCCGACAGGTTAATAAACTAAAGTTCCCATTCATAATTTCATTCAATATATGAAACGTATTACTGATGTTTGCGGGACCGGTGGTCTGCATTAATGTGTGATTAGCTGTGGCTAGCATGCTACTTGGCATGTGTTATATTTGGGTTATTTATCTAGCAATTATTTGCTAACTTATTTAACTAGCATGTGTGATTTTGTTGAGAAAGCACGGTCCATGTTGAGATTGAAAAAGGTGAGTTTTTCATGTTAATAAAATACTTTTTATGTCTTTAATTATTTATTTATTTTTTATCCCCACGGTATCATAAATTGTATCGTGTATCGAATATATTCATGGCTACTGATATACAGTGTAACATTTTTGTATGATGACAACCCTACTGCACAGGGTGATATAATTCAGGCTTTTATAGGATGACTTTGAATATAAGGGTTTAAAACTAATGAAAACCCCAAACAGAGTTTCTATTAATGAAAAGTATCCCCATATCCTGAACAGTGTATGGACTCAACACTTGGTCATGCTTCCTTTTCATGAATTTTAGCAACAGTGCGGCACGTAATGGTGGCGATCACTCCATGGTACTGCAGGTTGCTTGTATAAAGGCCTTTAGCTCAAAGGCAAACAGATGTTGGTACATTTGCTGATTCTTTTCAAACGACATTTAAAACTTTGTGTTATGTGAAAAGAGGACTTGGGACCATTGAGCAACAATCCAGTATTTTTTTTTTTAGCCTAGGTGAGCTACTTTTGATATTATGTCTATTTTGAGATGTCGATAAACACAAAAGGAAATTATACCTTGAATACAGTTTCCTTTACAATCCTTTCAAGACTACAGTAATTCCCACTGTTCATGGACTAGAGTTGACCAAACTTTGTCCTTCCACTCAACTTTCCTTTGACATGATTGTACACAACACACAACAAAGCCCGTTTTTAAGCAAGTGCCTTTAAGTGGCTTATCTGTCAAGTCCGCAGTCTTTCCTATGATTGTTTTGGTCATAACGTGTGACGTGCCTGTAAATTTGCAACTGTTGTTCTAGACACCTCAAATAAAATAATACAAACAATAATCTACCATGGATACATTTATTGACAAAGTCACTTAGGAAGATATTTTATATCAAATAGGACAAAAGATCCCCCTTAACCCTGGGCATATCCCTAATAATGGCTTTGAACAATTAGTGATTCATTGCTTATATTGTTAAAAAATATTTTAGTTTAATAATTGATTTGAGATTAAGTAACATTTACAATCAAACCTAATGCACTGCTTAATTTGATAAAAGTGTTAAGTGAAAGGCATTGAGAGAATTTATAGTGAGGGTAAGATTGTCACTATAGATTTATTCTTTATATTTCAGCTGAATGAGACGTTGAAGAAGGAGCAGATAATACATTAGAAACGATGGAAAAAAGAAAAGGCTGAATGACTTTCCTTTGTGCTAAACCTGATTGGGACTGTTGTAACAGTGGAGGCTTTTCGATTGTTTCCTTTGACTGTTCTATGAAGAAGTATTTTGAACATACATGCTTATGTTTTAGCTTTCTGAAGTTTTACTGTGGATTTTTTTTTTTAAATCAAAACAAAGCTTTAGATAAAGCAAGCTGACAGAGCTTTTGAGGCTTTACTTTTGTCCTTGACTGTGACGCCATCACAATATCCCTAAAAGGATACTACAAACTATGCATAGATTTTAGATTTCAAATAAATGTAAACAACTTTATTTGAACTCTTCCGAACAAGAGTGCTTTAACCTCTTAAGACCCAATAATTTGAGTCTAAACATCGGCTTTTTGATGCCAGAAAATGATCAGTTTCTCATTAAACATATATTTTTCTTTCTCCTGACAGATCTGTAAATGAGGTTGACAATTAATCAAACACATATGTTTGAAGAGAAACTGACCTTTTTCAGCCTTTTTTAAAAACGTCTGAAAGCTTATGGTTGGATTAAAATTCTTGGGTATTAAGAGTTTAAAACAGAAACAGGACCTTACCAGAAACCTCCTGTAGGCTCCAAAAAGCACAAACAATCCTCACTGAGAGTGCAATTAAAAAAAAAAACTCGCAATATGTATAGTTGTTTTATGGCATCACAGTATTTAAACAAAAAATTGTAAACCTACACCATGATTTCATAACTTTTCTTTTAAATAGAAAGGTAACAATTATTGATCCTGCAGCTAAAATACTAACATGTTTATTATTTCAGTTAAAGTAATAGTAATATAACAAGAAATCATTGTTATTCTGAAAATCAAGCATAGATATGAGCAAGACGTATTTCTGTAATAAGAAGTCTTTCTAGAAAGCCAACTTTGTTTGTCTTGCAAATAAGGAAAAGTCTAGCAGCTTTCTTTCAGCAAGCTGACTGTCAGTCCACAGCAACAGATAGGGAAGAGAAACAAGAGAAATGTCCGGTCACTCCATGACTTCCTTAGGCAACTCATGATTAAGGCTTTTAGACTGTGTCAACAGTGAAAAGCATGATGACACATTTTTGTGAGTTTGAAACTTGGGAAAACTTTGGCACACCTTGACACTCGCTAGCAATGGTCTCGGTACCATTGATTAGAAATACTCTGCTGACAAGAAGATAAAAAAAACAAGAATTTTTTAAAATAAAAGTTCCCTTTCGCTATAAATATATTTCTTCACACTCTGTGTGTGTCGGCCAACAACTGGAACGATACAATCTGATAATAGACTGGATGGAGATAGTGACACTTTAATGTGAAATCTTTCAGACTTACAGGTTTAAATCATATTTCTAGAAACATTTATGAGTTGTTCAAAGTCTGAGATTAGGATAAAAAAAAACTTCAAAAGTCTCAAAGGTCAACTTGTAAAGCCACCATCTTGGAAATAGTGGTGCAGACTAGTCTTTAAAATGAAAGATTTAATCTCTGTTAGATTATCCCTATAAAGAAAGGGTAGACAGAGAAGATGTCAGCGATAAAATGTCAGGGTCACGATTGTTTTTCTGCACAGAAAAGGCCACTATGTGAAAAAGCTCAGGATTTTCTGAATTTCAGGCAGATGGACACAAAGATGTTTAAGTTTGTAACAGTAAAAAGTTATATCAACTTTTATCCTGCTGTATAACAACAATAGGGATAATTTACACTACAAATAAATCCTAGTTTGTTACTTGGTTATTGCATATAATAAAATTTGATAGATTAAAGACTCTTCAAAGCAAATATCACTATATGAATCTTTATTTCTCTGTAGGTTTTACTTCTGATTGTTCATTATTTTACCACATCAGCTTTTTTTATAGAGCACTTTAAACACCCACAGGATCACAGAGCTGTACTACAGTCCCTGTAGAAGTGTTTTACTCAAACAGTTCTAAAGCGACAGGACAAACGTCAACATGATGTGCAAATAACTTGTTTTTCTTTACTTGACCTTTTACTCTGTCATTATTTATACCTTTTTTTCTATAGATGTTTCAGTTAGCCCATAATTTAATTTTTACTGAATTTTTGAAAGTTTGACTCTGAATAAAACAAGTGCTTAAACAAGAAATAAACTGCTTCTACTCTCAATTTATATCACACTTAAAAAAAAAACATAAATCCTGTGCAAAAATACAAAATGTGTTTTCCCCCCTGAGCAGCACCCTACTGCTAACTCTTTTGAAACAATATAAAACCACCGATTGCTTTTAATCCGAGCCTTTGCTTTTAATCGGCTGTTGGAACAGCCAAACGCATCAATTGTTGCTCTGAGCCGTTTACAACTTTGAAGCTGCATAAACACATTCTGCCATGACAATAATGTGCACATTACTCCATTCAGAATTGCTTTTTGATTGAGAAATTGAGTTAATAAAACTCTTTGTAGATAAGCGAAGGGTTTAAACAGTGTTTGCAATAGCAACGCAAAACGCTTTTCAAAGTGCTGAATGCAAAATTCATTTTTTTGTTCACTAGTAATGATGTAAGCCTCCAAATAGAAAGCATGTGTCATCTCTTTATTCTCCAAAATGAAGTGTTGAAGTATTTAACAGGAAAGAGGGGAGTTATTTGAAGTTTAAGCAATGAAAGACTCTGTCATTTTATGATTTTCTTCTACTGCCAGTGTTACAATCAGGTTACAACAAAACCTCACTAACTCGCAGCTCAACCAAAAACAAGTTTGGTGTCCTGATAAGAAAACTGCACAGTCTCTGTCTTTCCCCCCCTCACAGCCACATGCAGACTGCAGCCGTGCCTTACCTTCTTTGCTTGTTGAACACAGTCCATGTACTGCTTGGCCAGGCTGGAGCAGTGCAGTGTCTGCTGTGGGTGTTCTCTGTAGCATTCAAGGACCTTGGCCTGCAGCTCGGTACACAGAGAAGCACTGTGCCGGGGCCTAGAAGCAGAGCACAGAGGGAAGGGTCAGTGGGATTAAATTCCTCAGTTAGTCTGGAAAATATCAACAAGGAGGCTTGTAATAACGTCATGAAGTATGGTTAATCTGAGATTTTTCTCTATTCACTGGTATTATTATAGCAGCAGGTTTCAGTTTAACACAGAAAACTGCAAATGTTCCCAGATCAATACTTTGTTAGTAAGTTGTTATGTACCAACCTCTGTTGTTCTGTTTAAACTCTAGAAAACATTAAAACCTTTAAATACCCCCTAAACCAGAGAAATAGGGACATATTTCTAACCCTACCATTTATTCTCACAAATCCTACATTTTTGGGTTACCACCTCTGTCACTTGTAAAATGCAGACACTGTTATGCTTGTTAGGAAAGGAGGGGAAAAAAACAAGGACTTTTTTAAAAACTAAATCTGCAGTGATATTAGCGGCATTTTGATTCTTTCTAAAAAGAATAAGATTAAGAATTTTTAAGTATACACATTTTTTCCTCAGTGTTTTGAAACATTTAATCAGAAATCCTTGACAAATGAGTCCTCTAAATAAGACCCAGGTCAAAGAGACTAATTTGCCTAGTAGTTTGCCTAAACTTGGCCAGATCTACAGTCAGACCAAAAATTTAACTATTTCAAAAAACGATAACTGTGATAAACAGGAGGGGAATAAATCTTCAAAGCTCTCAAAATGTTGGATGATGGAGTAGGGACTGGGTGGCATCTGGGGTCTTTAAGTCTTTAGTGTATTACTAAAAATAGTTTTCAGACTAAAATAGTTTTAGTCGTGTGTTATATTTAACACAAGACTTTATATTTAGACCAGCTGTTGCCTTAAGATGAATGCAACACAGCTAATGACACATCCATAAGTAAGATCAGGGATGTCATCGTTATTAAATTTTATAAAAGCACAGTTTGAGGGCGCGCTGGTGGCGCAGCGGGTAGCGTGACCCATGTATGAAGACCCAGGTTTGACTCTGACCCACAGTCCTTTGCCGCATGTCTCTCCCCCTCTTCCACCCCCCTTCCTGTCAGCCTACTTAAATGTATGTCCTGGGAAATACTAAGTAGAGATTCATATTTTTTTAAATATAGAAGTACAAGTCTTTGTCAGTGAGAGAGAATTAAAACAAAAATGTAAAAGTTATGCATGCCTCTTAAACTAACATCCAACATCTGACTTTGATGGAAAGAAAAATCAGCAAATCCCAAACTGGCAATTTAAAGTATTGAGCTTGTTAAGAGCTGGAGTGACAGAAACAGCAGCAGCTTCTAGCCGATATCAATGAATAACTGGCAAAAGAAAATGGAAAAATAAATTGTACCAAAGGAGACGGTTTGTAGTTTGTTGTAGTTGCAGTTGAACAAGCTAAGATTGCTTCAAAAGCAGGCTCAGTCTGTAGAGAGAGATGAATTATGCATCAAGCAAGCAGCTTAGTAGTCAATGTCAAACTTTCTTTTTTTGGTTATCTGACTCGCACATTCAGTTTGTCTACGGCAACAAAAGCACACAATTCAAACCACACCTACGAACACATTCAGGCGCATACACTCAGGCTCAAACCTTCACACAGGTACTGAATGCTAATCCTACAACAGGGTAATCCTTGATTGCTCTGTTGCTTGTGGTAATTTAACTGCTGTTGTGACAGAATTTGTAAAAGGAGGGATATGGATAAATACATTCCCACACAGAAACATAGAGCAGATAGCACTGCTTTGAATCAGTTTGCTTTTTTCAAATACAACCCCTTATAGCTAAACAAATTAGTGCTATTTCTAATGCAACAGCTTCGAGGGACAAAGTATGAATATTTAGCTAAAATAAATAAATTTTTATTCACTTTAATTTTCTAACTATTATAGTGACTGAATTAGTATTAAGGATTTAAATTGAATTTAGAAGTTGACATTTGTATTAGTGCAGATACATGAAATCTTTCCCAATACATTTCCCTGGATAACAATCTAAAACTAAAACACATGAGAACTTCTAACAAATATATATAACCAAGCAATCATTTGGACATATTTATTTGATTTACACACTTCTGACACAGACCTTAGAGCCCAGGATACTAGAGGTCAGAAAGATGATGATGAAAAGGAAAGAGACTAGTGAGGAAATGTGGGTGAATCACAATCAGCTTAGTTGTTGCAATATTCACCAGCATGACAGTGTTAATATTCCTAACACCATGTAGTCCTAATTCCTGATATTAATAACTTCCTCCCCATTTTAAACTAAGATTTAAGACAGATTGGAATGACATATATAAGACAACCCCATGTAAGAAAAGGTATATCAGGTAAATTTAAAAAATGATTTTTTTAATAAACCCAAGTTTTAATGTGACACTGTAGGCCATGCGTCTGTTCAAGATATGTTATATGAACAAGTGTTGAATAAAATAAAATGGGGCTGCTAGTATTGACTTTTGTTTTCCCCCTTTGAAAATTCACGGCACATCTTCTATCGGGGACAGGTCGGGACTACAGGTAGTCAAGTACACTGACATTCTTTTCATATGCAACCATGCCTTGGAAGGTATTTTACTCTCCCGTTAAATATTATATGAGCTCTGCAGAGAAGTTTCTGTGTAAAGGCAGAATATGTTCCTCTAAAATGTGGCTCTGTTTTACTGAATTACTTGCAATGCAGAAGCATGAACGTCTTTTGCCAATTGCATGTATATAAACACATTTAATTACAGACCCATGCTGCTGGGCTCATTGATAACAATCTGGATGATCCATTTGATTTTTGGGCTTGACACACATAGGTTTTTTTTTTTTTTCAAAGCAAATATTTGTGATAGTTATGTATTCAAATGTCCATTCTGACAGTAGAAAAGTCCATAGTTATTTTGATTATCAACATAAAACATGTCTGTTTTTTTTTTTTTTTTTTTGGACTAGGCATCTCCACATTGGACTTAAGTATTGGCTCAGGAACCTGATCGTGGCTCTTTTTAAATGGCCAGTATCAGAGCAGCTGACTGCACTGCCAATTCTGTTGCTACTCTGCTCTCTAAGTTTTATGTTAGTCGTATTGTTAAAGCCATAAACTGTAAACACTGCAAGCTGCCTTAAGGGTTGGTGGTGGAAAGTGCCAGCTACTTTTGTTTTCTCTGCTGTGGTTTGAAACCCTTTTAAAATAAAATATCACAAGCAGTTCCAGTTGCATCTGCAAACCTATACCACTAACACACGTTTGAACATCTGACTTTCAATGCCCTTGGAAGATCCACTGCCTTAAGTTAAAAACACAGCCTTCCTTTGGGTCTGACTGAATATGCAATTTGATCACCAGCTTATTCAGCAGGCAGTAGGCTTTCTTGGAGTTCTCAAAATATTTAATGGGATTATACCAAATTTGCCACATATATTATCCAATGCATTGGATCTATGTAAGGGCAACTAAAATGCCACAGGAATTACCCAAAAAAATTACAATAATTAATCTCATGCTACGCTATGCAGACACATTGTCTGCACTGATAAAGACTCACTCGCCTCAGCAAGTTGAATGCTTAGAGGGCAGGAAGCTGACCTACTTTTGATGAATTTAGCTAATAATTTTTTGCCTCCTTGGAAGCAGTAAAAAGACTCTTTTTACAGCGAATCAAGCTTTTATCCTCAGATGATTGTTTGATCCTTAAATCAAATGGTCATGGCACAGCAGCTGCTGGAGCCACTATATATATATATATATACGCAGTGCTAACCTGGACTGTCATATATGCAATGAGAAATTAGGAATTTGCTTTTTGGGGTAGATTCATCATAGATTAAAATCATGCGGTGCTGGATTTCTGGCAGTTTCCTGGATCTCATTCCGCAGAGCATGTAGGGTAATAAGTCAGGATCTGCTTAATACCTTGATTACCTTGATATGGCAAGAATGTGTGGATTTGAAGTTAATGAAAAATATTGTTTGGTTTTTGACTGCATAAACCCCCCCCTAAATCTCAAAGTATGCTACAATTGTGTGATGTTTCCCATATGATGGTCACTTTTGCCTAGGTGCAAGGCTGAACCTACAAATGTAATTTTTAGAAATGTCATAGTAAGTAATGATGGAAAAAAAAAGACAAAAGAAAGATGAGCAGCAGTGTCCCCTTAGCAGGTATGAATTAATGAATGATTGATACGAAACATCTTGTGGTGGATGGCACTGTTTCATGCCTTAAAGGTTTGGGAACGTAACATCCAAAACGGCAAAGGCATAAAATGGTTAATAAGTAAAAATGACCGGCTAATTTGTTTGGTCAAAATGACAGGTTTTTATTATTATTTGTGATAATTATTACTTCGTTATTGGATTGTTGTTCTAAACTCAATGAATAATGGCATAAATAATAAAAATTTCAATATTGATCAAAGTAGCAGTGATTATAATATTTTTCCATAATTGAACAGCTCGCAAGCTGTAAAACATACGTATGGGATTCAGAGTTAGTTTTCTGCACAGAAAGTCCTCGGATATCCTTACTTCCCCGCAACAAGAGCTTCATTATGCCCTGATACACATAACACAGATACAATTAAAGAGAGACATTCTTTTTGCAGTAGATTTTATTATTAGGTCAATCTTAAAATGATTTCTTTATGTATCACTGTTCAAATCAAAGACAAAGGTGAGATGGAGCCATAACCGCTGCTTAACTTGTTGCCACAGGGTTGCATAAAGGGACGGTGAACTTTAATGTTTCACCACATGATTTTTCAGGCCTCACACAAAGAGCAAGAGATGGAGAGGGAATGAATTAGCGTTTAATTCGATAAGGAGGCACATGTTTCATCATGTCAATGGAAGAATTGAAGATGACCACTTGACATTCTCACACACACACACACACAGTGTGTGTGTGTGTGTGTTTGTATGCTTGCATGCACGCCAACACCCAGTCAACACTAGGAGCTGTCCTCATACCATGCCAGAAAGCAATTACAGATTCATGCCTCCTTCACATATGAATGAGCTCAGAAGCTCTTCCCTTCACTGACAAATACACAACAAATATGCGCACCAGTGTGTTAGTCTGTTATCAGTACTTTACGAATCCACAGAACGTGTGTGTGTGTGTATGTGTGTGCATGCACGCACACATGTGGGAAGCTGTGCGTACAAATAAGCCGGTGGGAGAAATTTCTCTGCACTGGTGTGTCTTTTGTGCAGTTTTAGTATGTGTGGGTGTGTGTGCTTGCATGTGCAGTGGAGGGTAAAGTGACAGGATTAAACAAATCAGTGGTAGTGGGAATATTCATGAGGAGGGAAGTGAATGAAACCTATGAGGGAGAGAAAGAGACCGTATTTGACAGTGATGAATTAAATGATGAATAACCCTTGCAGGTTGCATGGACAAACACTAGTTCATGGCAACCTTCAAAGTCTAGTTTTTTACCTTTTCCTCACCATAAAGGTGCAAGGCCACTAGATGCACTGCAGGTAGTCAAACATGTTTACCCATCACTCAGAATGTCACGTTACTGGTAAGATACTTTCAGGATCTGTGCTGCACATTGATGATTGACAATGGTTTCCTACATGTTTAACATGCTGGACACAAATGCTTATTTTAGGACCATAATTCATATAGGCACTGTACGCTATTGTCTCATGTGAACTCTAAAACACTACCTGTTATTTCTTCAGATCACTAATTCAGTAGTCAATGCCAAAATGTCAATGTTTTTAGTCTACACAAGTAGTGTGCCAAATTAAGAAAAGGAAAAGTTATTCTATGTTAGGTTTTATCTGAGTGCTCATCTAAAATATGTCAGTTGTTCTTAGTTTGCTGGGAAATTCAGCAAGTTTTGAATTTGTTCCTGATAACCATTCCTTTAACTGCTTCTTATGTGTTAGAACTTGAATGTGAGAGTGGTGTGAAATTAATTATGTAAATGATATGCTTCAAAGGTGTTGAGTATCAAATAAATGTTTGTCATGAAGTCATCATCAGATTTTAAGTGATTATAAATGAAATACAGCACATCATCCATAACATCAAACACAGACACTCATGGGTTAATATTGTGAGGAAGATTTACGTGTTCCCGCATCTGTCTTTCAATGTGCACCTAGCAGGGCTGTAGTGTCAGTTCAGTAATTCTCTTTCTACCGAACTATCAAGAGTGAAGTGGATTAATCAGCCATACCTGGTTTGGTCGTTGTTTTGTTCAGCACTATACATTCCTTTTTTGAAAAGGTTCTGAAATACTTTTCTTTCCAGTGTGGAGACTAATTCATCTTAACCCTGGAAGATTTCTCGTTTTTTGCTCATATTAATAACCTGCTTTCAGTTTGCCCCAAAGATCAGAACCACTTAGCTGTGCAGCACAGGATTGACAGCACCTTCAGCTCATTGAGGATGGAAGAAGGTAGTTTCTAGAGGTTGATTCTTACCCCTGAGTATCAAGACGTCTTCCATCAGTCAAGCTGAGAGACTGGTGCTAGAGAGAAGTTAGAGGATTCTAAATTTATTCTGAACACTAAAAATCATTTGTCCCCTAGAAACTAAAAAAAGACAGAAAACCTTTTTTTTCTTTTCAGGCTTCCAAGAACCCATGAGCCCCTGATAATTCTAACATTTTATCAGCATATTACCAGTATCTTCAAAGTTAATTTTGTAATTTAAAATCTTGCTTTCTTTTTACAATTAGTGTGTAACTTATTTGCTTTGCTTTATTAAGTCCCCCTGTACAGAATAGACATTGGTTGAGTAATACATTTGATTGATTATTCTATCTTTGATTACTTCTCTGCTATACTTCCATTTTAAATAAATTGTTGATTACCTTTACACTGATTCTAAATAAACTTTACATACAGAAATTCACTGACTCTTTTTGCTTGTAATAAATATGGCATAAAGGTAAAAATCAAGACTTTTGCTTTTCTGACGGAATCATTATAGATCATTTCATTTTAATAGATTGTAAGACAATGCTTTTTAAACTTTATTTTAATCAAACATATCTAAAACAAAAGGCTAATGAAATGCATTCCTTTTGGGTAAAAAGCAACTATATCTTTGTGAAACATAGATGAGGGATTAGCAGTGTTGCACCAGAGATGGAGATTGCATTGTGTTGAAATCAATTACTTGTGTCCAGATTTACCGTTTAGATACATTTGAATAGTTGATGTTGAGCTTTGTCTGTGTTCTGAATTACTCCCTAAGAATTCAAGATAACAGCAACAATAGCCTGAAGGTATTAATCCAAACTCAGGAGGAAAAAAAAGTAATTCTTTTTTCTATTTAACGCAAGAAACTTTCTGATAGCAGGAGTGTTTTAATAATGGAATCTGAAGCAGAAAATTGCCTCTGCTAATCTGCACCAACTGCCTCGTTTGACTGAAATAAAAGGTGAGCTCTTATTAGAAAAACATTAGTCGCCCCAGCTAGTTTGATTGCTAACTTTTGCGGCAAAAAGAAGCAAAACAACGCCAGCATTGCTTTCTTTAAAGTGACGGTCGACAAAGATGCGTGCAGAGTTGAGGGGAACAGATTAGGAGGAAATAGTAAGATTCTCATTATTTTTTTGTCTCACCTTGGTGGTCTGTGGCTTTTTATGAAGAGAGCTCAAGCTCTTGGTTCTTGCAGTGCATGACATGGGGGAATAAAGTAATAATGAGAAAAGGGAAAGATTGAATGGGCGTTGAATTTTATTATCCTCCATGTCTGAGATGGCATTGTTTGTGTTTGTGTGTGTACTGGGGGTGGTACTCATTGATGACAAAGATTTTGGTGGCCTTAAACTAGCAACTGTGGCGTTCTACTCTACTTTTTAATAATACACTGAATGAAAAGGAGGAGAAGAGAGGATCAAATATGTCATGGTTGGGGTAAGATCAAAAGAAACCACAGAGCAGGCATTTTGTAATGCAAGAGGCTTTGTGAAGCTTTTATGAAAATGCTACGAGCATAACATAGTTTAGCTCGCACTAATCTTACTTAGCAATCGCGCAATATCACAACCACTGAACTCGTCTACAAAGTGTAATTTGGCTGTCATGAGAATAATTTATCCAACCTTTGCTAAGTTACGACAAACTTAAATCCTAAACTCATATTCTGCAATATTACGTCGCTAAAGTTTATCTCAGCTCTGCAGAAACACGGTTCTATCTTGAATGGGAATAGCATCCAGGAGCAATAGGAGCCATGGGCTGCAGATAGACAGAGCTCTGCTTCTATCTTTCTACGCTGACACACAAAATGCTAAAAACAGATGGAATTGATTGATAAAAATTTGCACTCAGTTAGCCAGACTGATTGATCCCCACCAGTCTCGTTTTGTGGGGACAGAGGAAAAGAAAGATTTTAAAGGATAAGGGCAGTGTTTCATTAAAACAGGTGACAAGCAGGAACAAGATAAGGCGCCGGTGTGTTCGTGTGATTGTGTGTGATGTCTCATCGCTGATAACTGCTCAATCAAGAAAACTTGTGGTTGAACGACTCACTCAAGTTGGGAAGGATAAGGGCCTTCTATCAGTGTTCATCTTTAGCTTTCTGATTTTAGACAGTTTTCTGTTTCTCCATTTAGCTTTTTATTTAAAAAGCTTTACCTTTTTAACTGTTAAGCATAAAATGTCAAAAATTCAGGGCAAAATACTGTGAGAAAATAAATTTCAGAGTGAAATAACCTTAACCATTATTGTCTCTGAAAATATGTTTGTTGTTACACACAACCCTCATGCTTCTTATGTTAGTAGAATAAATAAGCATTCATATGCTCACTATTTTTCAGTTAGCAATAATTTATTTTGTATCTTTTTATCTAAAATACGCAACTTTAAAAGAACTTGTATGTAAAAATTACACAAAATTAAATCCTAAATGTGCTTGATTCCAACAGATTAACCAGCAACCACCTGATGTACCTTCAAATAACTATCAGTAATGGTCCAATCTAATATTATGAATTTTATTAGGTGTAGGGTAATATTTATGAAGTTATGACTTAACTCTGAACTGTATGTTTTTCTAGTAAGGTAATCAATCAAAACTCAAGAGGCTTTCAAGACAGAAATGCCAAACTAAAAGCAGAGAGGTGCATGGCAGACATAAACAAGGATCTATTGTAGAACAAAAATAGCTTCTGCACTGCTTCTTAATTCAGCTCTATAATATTCAAGATGCACAGAGAAATTGGCTGCTGATAGGATTCAAACGATTTTTAGCTCAGTCTCCCCTAAAAGGTGATCTGTCAGTGAACAAGACAAGAATCCAATCTTATTTCAATCCGTGAATGCACCATATGTAAGAACCAACAAAACTACATGGTGTGGATGCCATCACTGAAAGGAGTCTTAAAATGACCTAGTTTCAGTATTAGTGATGTACTTTGAAGACTCAATAAACTGCAACCCATGAAATATTTAGGCCAGAGACAATAGGGGGAGATGATAGACACCTCAATGGTCTGATACCCATCACAGGGACTTAGAAGATGATATATTAAAAGGTAAAAATGTTACTTAGTGCTGCTTTAAAAGTATTTTAACAACTTGCATATAGTTTGTTCACAAAATGTTAGTTTGTCTCAATTGAAGTTTATTGTGTTTTCATTCTTTTAAATCCACAGACCTGAACTTCTGGGTACATTTGTTCAGTTAGCTTAAACAAACAGGTTACATTATACTTTCCGGAGCCACTAAAGATGACAAAATGTACGTGACTGCAGTCTTCTCTCTTAATGGCAAATCTTTGTTGGCCAACAGTGCTGACAGATCCAGTTTCTGATAATGACTAGCAGGCTACTACTCTGGAGGGCAAAGAGATCCTTAAGTGTCAGTTTCACTCATTTGGACATGTTATCCACAAACATACAAAAATACACACAAAAATGTTTTAAACATTCAGTATACAAGACTTCTATAAAAGTAGACCACAACAGTCACATTTGGGATGAATCCTCACACACAGACACCTGAGGTTCACTTAGATTCTATCCTAAGAGTAACAAGGTTCTTTAAGAGGATTAATGGATTTCTACATCTTAAGGTAAGCCCTGCCAAAATGTTCTTCTTCTGCAGTCAGGTGCTATTTGGGGAATATGGGGAGCATGGACACCCCAAGGCAAAACTAATGGACTAACCTCCTTTAAACGCTTTATGGAAAGTCCACCACATGTCTCCAAATAAACACAATATTTTTACAGAGTACCCCATGTATTATAGAGAGGAAATAACCCAGGGGCTTAAATCTATTTATCTGAGTTCTACAAAGTACCTGAAGTCTGTCTCATCTTCACTAAAGCGTTGGCAAACATTTCGGCCAAATATCTGGTTTTATCAGCCAGTGTGTTAGCTTGCGTATGAGAGACTGTTAACATCTGTGCTGGTGATGTGCTGACCCAAATCACCAAGAATAAACAACGAAAGAGGGACAAGAACAAAAAAAATAAATAAAATTAAATGATCTTTTAGCCTGATTAGACCTAACTGGTTGGAAACTAAAAAATCTTCTTCCAGGTTTCTTTCCAGTTTATTTATCAGGCACTGAAGATGACGTCAGACAAAGTACAGATATTCAGGAATGGATTTTTAGGGAAACAAATTTTTTAAATAAATGTTAATTAGAAGCAATTTCACGGCCCGTAACATGGAAACACAATGTGACAGAGGACCTCCATTCTTCCGAGTCTTTTGTCCCTCCTAAGGTCGTGTCCCAACTAATAGAGAACTATTAGATAACTGTATTTTTTAAGATATCTGGGCTTTATTCAAGTTGCAAGAGGCTATGGGAGAGCGCAAAACATAAAACAAGATGCCAAGAACGCTAAAATGAGTACAGCAAAGTTTCTATGTTTTTATTATTTTAAGGTTTCAGCTTCTGTCTGTTGCGAAACATGCTGTTATAGGAAATGTTGGTGGTCTTTTCTACATTTTAGAGTCAATCAATCGAGCTTTGCTTGAGAATACTCATGGTAATGGATTTTTTTGTAAAGTGAGCTGCACTAATTCAAATGATCACTAAAGTGAGATGACAAAGCATGTTCAAAATATGAAGTCTATCATGTTTGTTTTAAATTAGTAGAATCCTTTTTTTTTTACAACTATGTCTCTCTCACAAATGCTGTGTGACATTGCCCTATGTGCCTAGTGGTGATGAATAATGACTGTAGGAAGGCCTGGAAAAAAAATCTTATATCTTCTTACAATTACAAAATTCTGACGGTTGCAACTCCAGCTAAATTTAAAGAAAGAGTTTCTGTATGAGGGAAGGGCCAGTAAACGGTATCAAGATAAATCAAGTTTTTAGGAAATTATGGTTTAAAACTGCAAAAATTTGGCATCATATTCCTTTTTTTTAAAAAGAAGAAGAAATAGGAAAAGATAAATCACAAAATGCAATTCCCTAAAAAACATAGGAAAGACTTGAATCGCTCATTTTAAGGTAAGACTCTGAAACTATGGTAAGAAAGCGACATATGAATGCCACAAATTTTAGGCTTGTAAAGAGAGCAGATAGTCTGACTAATTAACCAGCCAGTTATATCCTCTTGATATACCCCCACTGCTTCTGTATAAAGAGTAACACATAATTAACAAGTGTGAATTATATATTAAAGTCAAAATAAAAATTGTATAAAGGTTATTATATCACAAGAGACTCGTGCCTAGTCCACGTTTTCAAAGCCTTTGTTGAATAAATTTCATTTTCAGCAACAGTCCAAATAGGTCCACCTACATTGAAAAAGGTGAACCTGGGCAGTTGTCCACTTTATGTTACAGGGGACATATCATGCTTTTCAGTTCTTCCTTTTCACATTGAAATCATTCAGTTCTGGTCTATATAAAGTGGAACTGAAATGTTTTGATCTGAATTCTTTGTTGTTTTATCCTCACATTCTCCCTTTTTACCCCTGTTCTGAGGTGCGCCTGTGAATATCTTGTTTTGGTGCGGTCTCTTTAAATTTAAAGGAGACACTTCACCCCGATTGGCCATTTTTGTAAAATGCTGGGGGATAGCATAATGAACAACCAATGACTTATCCACTTGAAGCTTCGGCATCCCTCAGTTTGAACTACAAAATCACTCAGAGAAAAACAAAACAGCAGGTTCACGAAATTGGTAAATCGGACGTCCATGACCCTGCTTAGCAGTTCCACAGCAAATACTATGATGTAAGTTTAAAAAAAAGTAGTAGAAAACAGAGATAACTGAACGGCTTGAAAAATATGACCAAAAAAATAATATAAAGATATCTACGCAGCACCTGAACAGAATTTTTTGCGTTCCTAGAGACTCCAAGTAGCCATATTCACAACAAAATGTATTTAAGGGTAAAAAAATTTATGATATGTCTCTTTTAAATATGATGGTAAAATAGGCATAACTCATATAGTGCTTTTACAGTCATAATGACCACTCAAAACGCTTTACACTAGAGCCACATTCACACAATCGCACTCACTAACACGCACATATTCATACACCAATATGAAGATCGGTAAGCAGCTTCCGATTGGAAGACAACTAACACTTTTTTTTAGGTTCGCTGTTTTCAGTCGGCTCAGATTCTTTTCATCACACTGAGCAGGCTAAAAACCAATACACATAAACATGTGCTAATGTGTGTCGTTGATAAAGTACAAGGACACGGACAAAAAATGTGCCTGCAGAGAAGGGATTAGCACATTTCATAAAGTTCTAATTAATTTGTGCGTGTAGAAATGGCTACTACAAAAGGAAAGACATTTTATAACAAATATTGTAAGGCTGGAAAAAAAAAGCTTACAGACAAAAAAGTGAGTAAGAAAAAAAACTTAATGTGACAGATTATAGATATGTAAAGGTTTAAATGCCAATACAGAGTAAACAATTTTATTTATCTATTGCCATTTTAGTTAAATAGCATATTCTGTGCTGGTCCCATCCTCCCTTGAACAGTTGGTAAATAGAATAATTACTGGCTGGTCAGCGTAGTGTGAAATGACAGCATGACCACTCCACAATGAAACACTGCCCTAATGCTGACAGAACATGATGAGCACATGAATGTCTGAATACAAAACGTCCCTCAATGTGTGGCAGAGATAGAAAAGTAAAATGGGAGTGACATTTGTGTGTGAACAATATGAAAATAAAGGCAGCATATTGGCAGAACTGAACACTATTCCTTCAGCGAACTTGTGCTAAAGTGATCTTTTAACCTCTTCCATGCAACTTTGGAAAATAGCCCCGTAAATCTTTACAAATGTAATCATCTGGACAAAATTTTGGGATTGAATTGTGTGGAGCTGAATTCAATAAGCCAGGTGCTGGAAGATGTCAGCGTGGCGAATGAGGTCACTGTCCATCACACAACACTGATCATCAACTTTTTACATTTCCCAATGTTGTAACCCACAGTGCCTTGCAAAAGTATTCAAACCCCTTTAAGTCCATTGCATTTTCTCCAATACAACAACAAACTTAACCATATTAAACTGGAATTAAACATGTTCAACCATCACAGTAGTACCTCATTTTGTACTTAATGCCACTCTTCATTGAAAGGGTGACATTAAAAAAGCCATAATTGAAAAAAAGACAAGTTCCACTTAATGTATGGTGCAAGCAACATATGGTATAAAGCAAACATAGGTTGCTTTGGTCAGATCAGACCAAAATACTCCACATGTTTGGTACAAAAATGTTTTGTACCAGACAATATGCACATAATCCATACCGATGCCTTTTTCAGTTTATACTTTTGCGATCAAATGGTCCCAACATGGAATGAGGGGTTTAGGTCAACCAACCAATATTATGCTCCCGATCCACATTGGGAGTTGGTAGTAGTAGTAGTAGTAGTAGTAGTAGTAGTAGTAGTAGTAGTAATAATAATAATAATAATAATAATAATAATAATAATAATAATAATAATAATAATAATCTTTAATGTCATTGCAACAAACATTTCAATGAAATGTGCCCTCTGCATCCCTTAGGGAGCAGTGGGCTACTTCTGAGTGGCACCCATAGGCATTCTGGGGCTAAAGTTCTTGCTCAGGGACCCAGATTGGCAGTCTGTGAGATTCAAATTTGGAAACTCGCAGCCTCTCCAGGATGGAGGTGTCCTGGTCTAACCACCAGCGGAAGTTGCAGGTTTTCTGCTGGACACGTAAATCAATTCAATAAAACAATGAAGTTTATTTTGGCTTTGTGTTAGAAACAGGGCAATGTAGTCCAGCAACTACTCTGTCCTCCCAGCAGAGACTGCTAGTTTGTTTGTCCTCGTCTCCCTGTCAGGGAATATGCATGTATGTGGAGGTATTTCGGCAGGTTTAAGCGCTGCACTACGTATACCAACATTGTGGCTTACGTGAGAAAGAAGGACAGAATGACCGTGAGCTCTGGCAGAACCAGGGCAACAAGGTATCTAGCATCAACAGACATAGCAATGTTATTATGTACCTTTATTAAGACAGACTGTGTGCTATATCATCACTGAAGCCGCCTGGAAATTTTCAAAGGTATGATTATCTTCTAAAAAAGGACTGCGGTTAGGTAAAAATAGTTGCTTCCTTGGAAATGAATACTAAATCAGAAGTAGTTCCCAGTGTTAGCCAAAACTAAGGGGTCCAAGTGAGGTTTAGTAAGAAAGGACCTTTCAATAGCATGTCTGAATTTCTGAACTAAAACGCAAGTTGTTAAGACAAGAGAATAGGACAAATTATATTAAAAAAACTCTTTCCACAACTTAATAGGAAGAAAGTTATGGGGCTAGTTTTGTAGTGTTCATGAGTCACACAATTTTGCTATAATAAGAAAAAGACAACTGTTCTGAACCAGAAGAACCAGGTGCTGAGAAAATATCTACTTTACCAGGTGAATACTTATTGAAGGAACTGTATGCGACTACTGCAAAACTGATAACATCCATATATTTACTATTAATACAACTTCACTGATTAATAGCTGTATTTTATTGTGTAACAACTCTGATCAACATTTTCTTGCCTGTAAATAGGTATTTCACATCTCAAGACATATCCTGGGTTGTATAAAAAAAATTATTTGTTTCTTCACACAGCCCTATTTGAATTCCTACGACAGATTTTAACATAGTTTTTTTTTAAACATACTGCTAAAATATAAACGTAAAGAGATAATCACAAGAAGCTTGAAACTATATTATTCTGCACATACATGTTCTGTAGTCTATTGTGCGTGTGTCTTAGGTAGATCTCATGAAATGTGGATGAATTCAAATAAAGAGCGTAGACATGTGCTAATAAATGCCTGGAGGAAAATTGACATTCTGACTAAATGATAAAAAGCAGTGAGAATTGGTGTTATGAAGCAGCATAAATTAGCAAGTCCCACATACTCCGACAGTGTCAGGGTGGCAGTAGGTGCGTGTTGAATAAAACTGATATGCGTTCAGACAAAAGGTGAGGTTTGAACTCTGTTTTTCCCACAGGAGCGTCATGTGCTTCATGCAAAATCAGAACACATTAATATTCCTCGGTGAAGGCTGCCACTTGAAAAGGCCAAATTGTATCTTTCAAAGTTTCCCAATCCTGATCCTAGGGGCACACAATCCCACTTGCTTTAGAGGTTTTCTCTGCATCAGTAGACCTGATCTGAATTGGTGGCTGATTAACAGGCTTAAAAATGTCTGGCAACCTTTCAGGTGATTAATTCTTCTACAGGTGTGGATGGATGGATGGATGGATGGATGGATGGATGGATGGATGGATGGATGGATGGATGGATGGATGGATGGATGGATGGATGGATGGATGGATGGACGGACGGATGGATGGACGGACGGATGGATGGATGGATGGACGGAAGGAAGGATTTATCCTGAAGCCGATGCCAACTTAAGGCGATCAGTAAATAACAGCCCTGTCAGCGACACACGGTGCTTACAAGTTGTTTTTATCATTTCTGCCACTCTGTCACCAGTCTTTTTCTCTAGTGAAGAACCAAAATGCTGATATGCAAAAGATGTAAATGTAGTGGAGGCCATTAGAGTGCTCTTGTAGCAGTGCTGCCCGCCCAAAGAGCAGTTTTTGAGAGCAGGCTGTCAACACAACAGAGAAGATCAAGGACTAGTATCTTGCTTACTTCAAAATCAAAATCCTTAAACAACGGTAAAGTCTCAACCTTAAGGAGGAGGAATTGTGAGCATTGCCAGTCCTGATCATAGTGTTAAAAGATAATTATTTTATCCTTTATAGCTTTGATCAGACTGGACCCATCCTGTCCTCCACTGCCACGGCAGCACCAGTTCAGTGCAATTAAATGTTATTTATATAGCGCCAATTCATGAAACATGTCATCTCAAGGCACTTTACAAAGTCAAATTCAATCAGATTATACAGATCGGTCAAAAAATGTCCTATATAATGGAACTCTTATATAGGACTCGATGGTCACCAACCTTAGACTAGTCTTCATTTTTCTATGTGGTATTATGATTGCGTCTTCCTTAGATTTGTTCATGCTACATTTATCGTGTTGCATCCAGGAAGGAGTATTGGAAGATCAGCCGCTTGTGGGACAGTTCCAAGAATGCAGAGTTCTGCTTGGCTGCCCTCTATGAACACGTGGATTCCCACTGCTGCAGGAAAAGCCTTTCCTTCTCAAGACTAATACAATCAGATCAGAAGCATGACAACATGCAGCAGAGGGTGTTTTCTGTACAAAGTTATGCACACTGCTAAACAATCTTGGTCTGGTTCTATTGAGGCTCTCGACTGGTGAAATCAGAAGTATTAATGCTTAGAAAATCTCAAATGTGTGTTTTTTTTTATTGATCACTGTGAACTGATCACACTGACGATCTAAAGCCTGTTTTTTCATGATATGCACTGCGAGTATTGGGGGAAAAAAGCTCTTGCTTCGTCTTACTCCTTTGTGTCGCACTCACTACTCATTGCTAAATAGAATAACATAAACTCTCTTTGATAGTGTGACAAATTGGTAGCATTTTTCCTTAAATCTGAAAAACACACCTTTTCTTCACTCTCTCATAAATTAAAAACAAAAATATGCACAGTTTAGAGACGTGTCTCTCTGCACAATTTAATGGGAAGTCTGTTACATATCAATCTCAATGTACAAGGGCCTGGTTTTGGTACTGCATGCATTGCCAGAGAGATCATGGAAGCCTAATTTCAGTCACTTAATAAGATCCTTTTGGTGGCAGCTAAAGCAGTGGAAGGAGGATGTTATGCATAGGGAAGCCTTAACACCAAAATAGAACTAATAATCTAATAATTCAAAAGACACATTGATTATGTGTTATCTATTTAAGTATTTTCTCTTCGATTCAATTCAAAAATACTTTATTAATCCCAAAGAGAAACAAAATTTTGTTATAACTCACGTTATAATCTTGACATTTCATTAAGATTTAACTACGCATTTGAGCAAGGGAAAATGCAAGTTTTTGTGTTAATTTGACATCCGTGTCAAAATATGATAATAGAATGAATGAGTGATAAAAGTAAATTAACACTTAGTCTCGCAAGTGTGAGTAAAACTGTTTAACAGGCAGCCTGAAAGTGTAGAGTCCACATTAGCAGACCACAAATATTGCAAATAGCCTCAAAACTTTGTTGTCTTAACACCTCTGATGTCTGACACGTGTTAAATTTGTTTTCTTTCTACTGCAACAGGAAATGAAACTTAAATTAGTCGGGTTAGCAAACAGATAAACATATTAAAATCACAAATAAGATACTTCAGGTAGGTAGGTATACTGCATAAACTGATTTAGTAGGTGGAAAAATGTATTGCAGCAATGAAGACGGAACAGCCTTATAAATGAGGCAGTTCAAATATTTAATATTTACCGTATCCGGGCCTCAGTTTTTGCTGCAGCCTTGCAGTATTGTTCAGCTGTCTGCTTGTAGTTCTCCAAGTTCTGCACGCAAAAACACAAAGACAGACATATGAGAAATTATTAAGAAATGTCCAAGAGTTTAAAATACATATTGAGAGGATAATGTAGGCTGCTCACTCAGGCTTCTTTTAACTAAGGAAATTGTTTCTGGGGTTGCATAAAAACATGACAATGTCAAAATCTTCAAATCAAGTTCAACAAATCAAAGCTCCAAAACCAGCATTTCTACATAGCATTATTAGAGTTGCAACCATTTTTTTAGTTTTAATACAAGCATTAATAGACCCGAAGTGATGAGCAGAATGCAGAAAGCACCAATGGAAATGTCACATTCCATAAATTAGTGACCTTTGGATTTTACAGCCTGCGTACAAATCTGAATATTGACGCTCTGGTGGTACTCCATAATGTTTTATTTCATGCGAGAAACCCTGGCATTTAAATAGCAATTACTACCCAGATGCAGCTTGTACCTGCTGGGCATAAACAGCACACTTACCTGAATAATCAGGTGGTCGCAGTGTTAAGCGTTGTGCATTGTGGAGAATACAGCAGATAGTATGAAAAAAATGTAGAAGATTTGATTTCTAAAAGCAAAATTCAATGTCAGCTGCTCGTGATGATCACCTTAGAGGCTTAGTGTCAAAACGTATGAAAAGGTTTGTCTTAAAAAATCCAAACACGAACCTAATCTCTCTCGCCACCCTCTCATACACATTCACTGCAGTAATCACCATTTTAAACCAATAACCGCAGCACTCAGGCTTTTACTTAATAACTCCCTATATTCCCAATAGATGAGGTGATAGGAGAGGAAGATAATTGAAGTGACTGTGCAGGGAGAAGATGGGATCAAACACAAACCTCCCCCACAATCCCTAGCCCCCTACTCCTTCAGCGCCCGCAAGTCATTTTCATATCTCATTATTTTAGGCCCATCTGCAGACAGGCTTGCCCCGGTTTGAATGTGTGGTGTTGGAATAGACTCAACATATTCTCACAGGCATTTTCTACTTAATCTGCTCTGCTTCTATTCTTTGAGATGTAGTTATCTGACCCTGTATCATTTCCTTTCTTACTCATTAAGGCAATAAGACCGAAGTCATTCATCTAAAATGGAGCACATTTCAGATCAACAAGTATCACTTCACACTGCGGTACTGTGCTGACTTTTTGAAATGGATTGTAATTCATAAATGGTACAAGGAATAAATATGTCTACAGTAAAATGTTGCTTAACTATAGTCATACTTCTTTAGTACAATGAAAATTATTCATTCTCCCATATTGTCACATCATTTTTGCTCAAATAAAGTTTAACTTTCGAAATTTTTCCTGGGTTTGGCACTGACACATTATACTTGATATTATAATGTCAAAGATGAGAAATCTAGTATAGCTCCTTCTGGCACCATATAGAGACATGTTCAAAATAACTGGCATACTTGGCAAATAATATCCTAGTTAAAGTAATGGAGTAATAGCAATGGATATGGTGGTGTAGGTGTAAAAATATTGTGTCTAAATAGTGTTGAGTTCAATCAGTGTAATTTGATAAAACCAGAAAGACACTGAAGAAAAGTAGCACATAAATGGGTTGAAGAAAAGCAAAAATGGCAGAGACTTAGCTAATGATTAAAATCAGGGTGATCTTACAAAGTGTACAGCTACCTGCGAGTGCTAAAACTACTTTGGTTTCCACAACTTTGTGAGAACGTCTTGTCAAGCTATTGGCCCCCACAATGTACCATTGGTTTGGTAAGATTACAGTTTGCCAAAGAATGCAATGACTAGCTCAAAGAGAAATGTTTTGTGGACTGGTGATGGTAAAATTTCTCCTTTTACGGTCTATAGGTGCCAGCAATGGTTTGTAAGGTGACCCCCGAACACAACTGTGGTCATGTAACCATTTGTATTAAAAGTAAGGATTTTTCAATTTAAGCAGTATAAGTAGTTGACTATGATAAAAGAAAATGCAACTATGGGTCTGTTTTTAACAGTCTAATAGACCTAGTTTTCATAGTTTCTGTATATCGACGAATTTGCTAGGATTTTCTACATGTAGTTTTGAAATAGAACATTTGGGTGTTCTTATAGGAGCATTGCATAAGTTCCAGGATTTTTTGCAGAAGTCTGCCCTCCCTAGCGACAAGTTTAATCGACACCAGTGTTGTGCACATACATGGTAGAAGAGGAAAAGCATTTGCCGCTGCAACTGCACAGGTCTTCTTTTATGGCGTAATCTCTTTTGAGGTGAGAAAGTTATAAACATTGAGGTTAGCCCGTGTTCTCTTGCTAATGTATCGATTACTGTGAAGACTCAAAGTAGCCTGGTGAACGAGAGTGCACAGCACGTCACACCCATATGCATTCCCAAAGGATTTGGCCCTAATCACTCTCAAGAACTGACTAACTGCAGTAAATAAAGGAAAAATCATTTTACATGTTGGGCAATTGTAAAGCAATGTATGGGAAAGAAAAATATTAAACTTCAAAGCATGCACAATGCACCTTTGATACATTTTTGCAAATGAAAAAAAGGTGGGAATTGTAAGCTTTATCACATTTTAAAAAAGCTATTATCATTCCATACACGTATGTACTTTAATAGTATGTACTCAGATGTTTCAATAATCTAATACCTATAGATCACTTCCAATAAATGCGTTTACAAAATTTTTTAGGACCAAGCCCTGGATTATTGGACATTAAAAGCAATAGTCTCAATTTCTTTTAGCAGGAAGTAAGATGTAACTTTGGCAGACTCTTTGTGAATATGTGAATTTAAATTAGCCAAATGAACCAGTGAGACTTAAACTGTTGGAGCCAAGATATGCAAAAATAGAAAAAAAGACAACTCCGTAAGGGCTAAAACACATGGGCACCTCTGATTATACAACACAGAGAGAGTAGGGCAACATGAATAATGTCCCTTAAAGGGTTCTTTAGGGGGCAAACTATACCATGCAATGAAATTATGCAAATAACTATTTGTCTTTGAGCTTAAACCAGTTATGAATTTAAAGGCCTTTAAAATTTCAGATTCCAACGGAACATAATTATAGTTGAGAGACTGCTTTTTCTTAAAAATCTGGGTTTGTTAATATTGCATCTAACCCTTAAAAGGAGCAATAATCACAATTGAATTATTTTAGGTAAAAAGAACTAATGGTGATGTAATGAATTAAAGGTATCTTTTCAGATAAAATATGGTATGACGTCAAACACCATCTCTCTGTGTTGTTCTTCAGTCTCTTGATTACAAAGCCAGGCCGGCCACGCGTGAATGTACGTCCATGTGAAACAATGACACCTTCAGCTGCTGTCACACTGTTTTTCATCATGCCACAAATTTTCACGTTTCTGAAAACACTATTTGTGGGTCTAAATTTGAGGGAACACATAAGTGGAGCCTGTCATCTCGCTTATGGATTCCTATATTTTTTTATATTGTGAGTATATATCGGGATAAAAGGTGTAGAATTTAAGATATTCTCCTGCATCAGAAAGGTGCACACAGCATCTGCTATGATGTCACTGTCTCATTTTATTCCATGTATGTCCACACTCTGTAAGCTTGGGATGAAAGTTTTGAGCTGTATGAACAGTCTACGGCCTCAAGGTGTTCAAGTGATTATTAGCTAATCAAACAGTAGGTTAAAGAAAAGCAGCTCATAACATGCAGCATGCTGAAGAAAGTGAATCTTCATCAGTGCCAACAGAGAATCTGGCGGTTTGGTAAAGGCGTTACTGGGTCATTGCCGAGATGTTTGAGTAGGACTTGCATCAAGTCATTCAGGTCAAACTTTTCCTGTTCCACTTTTGTCTCGCCAGTCCACAGAATATTTTGTTAGATATCTTGGGGATCATTAAGATGACCAGTTAGGCCTGCAATACTTTAGATGTTGTTCTGGGTCTGCTTATGATCTAATGGAAGAGTTGTTGATAAGTGATTTTGTAGACTGACCACTACTGGGGAGATTCCCCACTAAACTAGGTTTTCTCCCTTTGGAGATAATGGCCCTTTCTGTGGTTCATTGTAGTTCCAAAGCCTTAGAAATGGCCTTACAACCCTTGATATCCAGTAATAGATGTCATTGACTTTGTTTCTCATCTGTTATTGAATTTCTTTAAATTGGGGCATGATGTGTTGTTGTTGTTTTTTTTTTTAGATCTTTGGACTATAGATTTCCTACAGGTCTAGATGCGGTTTGGAACATTGGACTCAACTTTCTAAAAAAAAAAAAAAAAAAAAAAAAAAACTAAAACTAAAGTTAATAATAATTTAACGGGTAGAGAGGCAACAAATCTTTTAACATTGTTTTACATTTTTCACATTGCTAAGTTTGGAATAAAAGGAAATAATTTAAAAATGAAAACAGCTTTTTGGGCTTACATTATCCTTACCTGAGATTACATTATGATGAAATCTCCAAGTTTAACAAAACAACAACAACAGAAAAGAATCTGTTCAATTTGCCCAAGGCAGCCTTTCATCCCATGCCATTGAAATGCAGAGCAGTAATGTGATGGCTACATTTTGGCATTTTCCACCAAACACAACTTTAGCATACTCAGAAATATTTATTTTCGATGAAAGAAATACTGAACCAGAAAATAACAGTTAATCATTTTTTTCTGCTTGTGCAAGAAGGAACAAAAAAGAATAAAATGTAGTCATTACTGGGACATTGGGATAAGCAGGTAGAGCTTCTGCGTTTGAGTGCTTCTGGAAGAGTGAGACTGTTTTGTGTTTCAGTTTATTAACATTTAATTTTGTGCCTTTTTTTTCTTCTTTTTATCAGAGCAGACCTTAAGCAGCAGCACCACATCAGCTCTCATGACACCAGAGAAGAGGATCACCTATCACAGGCAAACAAGCTCTGAGCTCTTCCCAGTTGTTTCCACCCATGGGGACAAAAGCCCTATGTGGAGAGACTGAAAGGGGGAAGATGATAACCCTCCAAGGGGGAGAGCTAGGTTTTGAGGTTGTTGGAAAGGCTCATAGAGGGGATTAGTGTGAATGCATGTGTGCTGTGTTTGTGTATAATCTTGCATACATGCAGGTGTGTGACTAAATCTGTATTTGCTCCCGAATCTGTGTTCAGAGGATCCTTGCATGCACACTCGTCTGAACACCCTCTAGGAGCTGTTGACTGAGATGGGCTGATGTCAGGGTTTTTGGGAGGGGTCTTTCATGCTACACGCATGGACGAAGGCGGATTAATTTTTCTTTCTGAGGGGACAAGTCGACGAAGAAGGGGGAGAAGAGGGGATTAAATGAGGTGATTTTTTTAAACTAAGACTTGTTTACAGAGTCACGGGGTATGTTGCCACAGGAAGGAGGATATACTCTACCTGTTCACTGCAGAGAGATTAGGAGAGCTTCCAAAAATAAATGAGAGCAAGAGGGTGGAGGCAGGGGACTGGGAGAGAGGAGATTTAGAGGATGTGCCCGTATGTTCAATAAGTGCAATCTTTATGATTCTGTTTTTTTTTTTTGTTTTTTTTTTCAGATTTGTTGGAGTGTTTGGCCGTATGATAGAGTGGACATTTAAAGTTACTGACTACCCTTTTAGGAAAATCAGTCAACTTCACCTTAGATGTAGTTTGTGACCTACAGTAGATGTGATGATCAGTTTTCCTGTTTGTTATGCTGTTTCATTGTAAATTGTTATTTAATCTTTAATTTCTGAATTTGCACATGCATCTGGTCATATTATAAAAGTCATCCATCTGCAATTTTTACCTTACTTTATCTCTTTATTACCCTTCTTATCCAAACTTCTCATTGAAATATATTGAATAAAATGTGAAATCACTTGCTGTATTGTTTTATTTAAAAGAAACCATTCTTATGACTAAACTGTCTTTCAGATGTCATAAAGGAAGTGTATATTTGATAATATATTAATATTCGTGGATGAGAAACCTAAACCTTACTAAGGTCAGTGGATTCAATAAAACTTCATTAACTTCTAGTTGGAAGTGACTTCCGACAATTTCAGGGGCAACTTCTGGTGTGCACTTCTGGCATTGAATATAAAAATGGTGTTGTCCTGCTGCTGCAGTATGGTACTCTTGAGGAAACCAGGCTCAAGTGAGTCAGAACCAGCACTGACAACCCATTTGGACCGCATTGCCTTGAATGTTTACTTATTTGTATAACAAGATTTCTCTTTTTTTTGAGTGAGCCTCTACAAAACTCTGGTTTTGTTGTATGCAAATCAGACATGTGTTTAGGGCTTGCATTCATTTGTGAAAGTGGGTCACCTGGTTCTAAATACAAAGTGAGGAATCTAAGGACATCCAAAAATCTGGTGCAAAAGAGTAATACTTTAGGCTATCCTAAAGGTAACCTCCTGGTGAGCCGAAGGGGGTTCAATCAACAAAGCTCCATGTTTGGAAAAAAAAAACCTGATTCTGAAAACGATCGACAGGCAGACAGATGTTTGAGCCAAATCATACCAGGAAGCACCAAAGTGCTTAGGAAGAAAGCAGCTGTACTTTTCTTTGTTCTTGATAATGGTTTTTGCCTTTCATCCAAAAAAAAAAAAACTTCATCAGCTCTGAACATGGTTGAAAAAAAACAGTCTTATGAATTGCATTCAGTACAATCACATCAATAAGGCCATTGATGTCACTAACAGGCCAATTAGGACACATAAGTCACTGTCCATACCCTTCATTGAGCTCAATCTCTGGGTCACTGTCTCTTGACGTTCCAAACATGTCCCTAGCACAATTCATGTACGGTAAGCTGTTATAGTGATATGTCCCAAGGTGTGAACTGTTAAAAATAAAAAAATACAAATAAAAAAACTCCCTGGAGTTGGTGTTAGAAAGATGAAATATCTCTCCTCTCCTCCTCTGTCAAACCACCTAACGTCCCTGTCCAAAAGGTGCACATTGCTGTCTTCAAACAAGTGTTCCCCTATCCTTGATAAACTGCTGATTATTGACCTTATGCTGGGCGAGCTATTTGTTTGGCTGCTGCTTAGTTTCTCCAATGTAGAGGTCTGAACGGTGGTCAATGCGCCGGACTGCATTTACCACACAGCTAACTAGACTTGTGTTTGGGATGAACCAGTCTCTGTCTGATAGGGTTGTTGTGTTTAAAATGCACCGGAATATAATTCTTAACATACTTAGTGTCTTGGATACTCCAGCCAGATGTCGAATGACAATGTTCTTCAGCTTCTCCAGTTGCCTTACACTTAAGCACTTAGTATTGTCTTGTCCTGGATGACTAGAGTCACTAGGTATACATCTGTGTATACCGGTAAGCTCCCCAAAGCCAGCACTCGCAGTATGGTCTGTACCGTCAACATCAATCCCGTCCACACTAGCTATAAATGGAAACTTATCAAATTAAATCTATATCAAATATGCTAAACAGAGTTTTTGCATTTTGCTCTTCAGTGGAGAACCAAACTTCATTATGCCACTGGGTTTTTGCTATTAGTGTATATTTGTATGTGGGAAAAAAAAGTATGCCACTGGCTAGTCTCCTTAAAGTGTGTGTAGTGGACGGGCTACTGTATAATAAGTACTTCTAAGACGACAGCTTGCACGTGAACCTGTCACAATAATCACACGTTTACACATACACCCCCGCACACAGGCTGTTTGCACATTTGTGTCGGTAGTGAACTCCAACGGCATCTGCAGCCTTTAGACAAACAGAATAGTTTATTATCTTCATTTATCCCTACGACAAACTGGACACTGGAGTCTGATTAGGTCTTCTTGATCTAATAATGAACTGCACACACACATATGCACACTCAGACAAACTTTGAGCCAATTAAAAAGGACTTCATCTAAAACGAAGGGAAGATTCTCCTTTTAATTAAATTTTTTTCCCCTTTCTGTTAAACATTTCTAAATATAAAAACAGCTAAAGCATATGGATGGTCAATATGATTGTATTTGATTGTGAAGGATTAGAACAAAATAAATAAAATAAGTAAAGCCACTCAAGTACAATTTGATTTATTTAAAATATTCACTTTGTTTTTAGGTCAGTTGATTGGTGTTAAAAAAAAGTATTTTGGTTTGTTAATTGCATACCAACATTGGGAACAGTTAATTTATTTTAATTGCATCAACTTATTTAAATTAGAATGCTTGGATTTTTTTGTTGTATGTCTGTTACACGTTTATTTTTACTCTGCTGTATTCAGTAGCTATTTGGCCAAAATCAGTTTTAAAACTGAAAAAAAACAAACTCTAAGACTATCAGCAGCAGAAGAGAAAGGACAGATAACACAACTGTGTTATAAATGCATTTTCTTTTCTTGACAGTACATCTTGTAAAGCTTTCTTCAATATATGAATGAGTCATAAACGAATGTTTCAGTCATTTCAACTTTATGTATATGACCTATGTCAATCACCATTCAGGTTTTAAGAGAGACCATTTATCTTCAACCAGTTAAATTTAGGGACAGTTATGGGAGAATAAAAAGGGGAAAGATAGGCAGCAAAATGGGGGCCATGCCATGAATGGAGAGCTGGATGAATGAAGTGTTGGACTGCAAAATAAAGGAAAATAAGGTGGAAGATGGTCTGTTTAATGCACAGACCATATAGCCTTTTTTATCTCCTCCCACTCAGTCCCTTTCTTTCTCACTCCCTCATCCACATGCAGGTCAGCTGCGAGAAAATGATGGGGGGGAGAGAAAAAGATAGGAGGGGAAAAAGGGACTGTGGCGGCAAGCGAAGAAAGATAGAGCCTCCTGCACTCTCCTGCCAATCAGTCTTCTCTGTCAAGCATTGCAACGTGTGCCGCTTGCTACGAGTCATGCAGAGACCCCTCCATTTAACTCGGCTATGTAAAAGGTTTTCTCAGAGGCCTAAAGGAGGTGAGTGCCAGAGACTAGATAAGGTCCCCTCCTGTATACCTGATGGGCCCCGCCGCAGGGAGGGAGGGAGGGAGGGAGGGTTGGAGTGGAGGAGCCAAAGAGTCTCCGACTAATACCTGAAGGGGAAAGCTGTGAATGCAAACAGCAACACCCAGAGGATGGGCAGGGGAAAAGGAATAGAGAAGGAAACGTCTGTTTTCCTTTGATGTTTGCATAGTTTTGTTTCATGTTCTGTTGCCACTAATGGTACTTCAACATAAAATTTATATTTTGGCTCTGTCTGTATTTTAAATTTAATTAAACTTGCATCGAGGCGTGTTCCTATGGCACAGGGGTAGAGAGCACGGCCCATTTACTGGACGCGGGTTCGATTCCGGCCTGAGGTCCTTTGCCGCGTGTCTTCCTCCCTCTCTCAAACCCCCCTTTCCTGTCAGCCAACTTTGTAAAAATGAGCCACTAGTGCCACAAAAACCCAGAAAAAAAATACATAAACTTGAATCTTCTTCCATGATATCAACACCTCCAAACTCTAAAGCTGTTTTTAACTTGATCCTAAAAGTCAAAATAATTTCTCAAAATGTACAACAAAAATATACGGAAACCACTTTGGCTTTTCTTCAGTGTCAAATATCGGCATGAAAATGCACTACCATCATAGCGAAAATTACTTTTATTTTGCCCTAAACCTAAAACTTAAAAAATGAAGAGAGAATATCATTTATTTTCCCTATAGGGTCTCATTCACAGAAGAGTGTGCAGCTTTCAAACTAAAAGTTGGTAGTAGGGCGAAATCTTGAACCTTGTGACACAAAAAAATAACTCAGACGTATGAAACTGTGTGTACACATTACCGCACAACTTTCCTTCATATATCCTGATTTGCGGAAATTTTGTGTAGCCTGGACCGCAGCGTCCCCGCATACAAAGGTATGTACTATAAATACCCAGGAGGCTCCCATCCTGAATCCAAATAACCCTGGCAATTGTGGCGGTCAGTAAAGCAATGAAGAGGAGATTCACTGAATGTGAACGACAGGTGTTCACATTCAGTCGCAAATGGAGGAAAGACGTAGAACCTTATTTGGCTTTCATTCCTGATATCGACAAAAAAAGAAAGAAATAAAACAAACAACGCGGCAGGAGCAGAAGGCAGATCTGTGGTCGACAAAAACAAAGTGGTCGGACATCTAGAGAGTTGCTGCGCATATATCAATGTCTTTCCCATATTTCTATTAGGAGAACTGTCACTACACACATTATGTGAGGAACAATGAAGTCCCTAAACTGACTTAGGACGTCACATGACAGAATAAAACTTGCCCAGAAGCCAGCCATCGAGAATCACGGCCCCTGTTTGAAGTCTGTTTCCAACAGAAGCAGGCCAACGTGCCACTATATTTAGGAACATTTGTGTTTCACTCATGAGGTTCACATTTATTGAATGGAACTGCTTTCAATTCACAAAAAGCTAAATCATTTACAGACGGTGCCCTCATAGCAACACGAGTGCAGTCGATGGCTCCGATCACATTTGGAAATTGGTTCCTCGTCGCAAATTGCAACTTTATTTCTGCTTGTTCAGCCACCATGTAGGAGAACTTTATATAATGCTGGCAAGGCACAGGGATGTCTGTGACATACCTGACCTGGCAGTCAGCTCCCTCTGAAATGCTCTAGGTAGAGAAACCTCAGCAAGACTACTTTTTAGCTCCATATACTAGAATCGGCGTTGGCAACGCACGGCTCCTGCTGGCGTCCCAATGGAATGCAGGGACTGCTTCCCCACAGAGCTCAAAGATGCCCATGGCAATGTGAAGCAGCTAATAAGACACTAATCATCATGTGGCAGCAGGTCAGTAGGACCTCTGAACACAAACTACCTCCACATTGTTGCATCGGCGATGTCCTCCAGCAGTGCCAATGATGCCACTGTTCCACAATTACGCTAAACTTTACGCAGCTACTTATGGACATGTGTGACTGTCTACACCTTGTCCACCTCAGCCATCATCACGCCTGATTTGTTAGAAATGAATATGCTGATCCACCACTGGTTTTTCTTCCAGTGTGAATTAAAGGGCCACTTGCATTGCAAGCTCATCAGCACACAGACCGATGCATGATCAACACAGAGGGCAATTTAAACTTGCATCTGATTGAGCTTGTTTCCATCCTTTTTGGAGGTGTGTAACATTATTGAACAGGGTTAAATGTGATTCAGTTTCATCAAATGGGTGGAAGCTATGAAAGCTCTGACTCATTAGATTCTGATCCTTTACATTTTGGACTTTAAAAGAGGGTGAACTTTCATTTTATGGTTCAAAGAAACCAAAGACTTTACTTCTCAGAAGTACCCCACGACCTGCTTTTTTACTTTTGTCATTTTAGAAACCATCAACCGGCTTGGAAAAATACATTTTGATGAGAACGCTGTTTATTTGATGCGTCTTATCTCTGTTCTTTTGTTCTCCTCTAAAGTTTTGAATTACCATGTATACACGATGCTGTGTAAACAAATTTGCCTTGCCATATGAAATAACGCAAATAAATCTGGCGCCATTATATCTGAACTACCATGGCTTACTTATATATTATCATATACATCATTGCCTCATCGAGGATCAAGCTCCCTCCCTACTTATGTATATTTAGAGAAAGTAAAACAGATTTTTTTTTTTACAATCTTGAGACAACATTGCATTGCCAAAAATCTTGTTTTTGGAAGCGTCCAAAAACCTCTGTGATTTTTCCGATATTTGCTAAATTATTGCAGGACCAACCATGCCATAATCAAGAATAAATAAAAAAATAATTCAATAGCTTAATAAATTAATTACTCGCCCAATGAAGTTTACTTAATTAGTTAATTTGCCACTAAATGCAACAAAAATAACTGATCAAAATGTCAGACATTGATATTTCAGTTTCAGTCTTCAGCTTCTATACTTCATCTATGCACCATAATTCTTCTTTTTTTCTTCTTCTTAAGTTTCACTAGATTTTCTTTAAGACTGCTCCTCCAAATTTTACACACAACCAGAAGAAATGGGAAAAGCAGCCTTACTTTTTTGTCCAGTATTTCTAATTGTTCTTTGTAGAAACTGGAAACGGTGGCCAGCTCCTGCTCTTTGCGCTCCAACCGCCTAGCCTGGGAAAGAAAACAAGAAAGGGACAGAGACTGAGCATGGATCACAGCAAAGATAACACATTTTGTTTATAAAAACATAACAAAATGTTAAAAAAAAGAAGTTATTGATGTTCTTTACATGCTGTCATGATGATGCCACAGAAATGGACTGCACAGACCTGTGTAAGCAATGAATCTAGACTAACAGGGAAATGAGAAACATCAGGAAATAAATTCTGCTTTTAAATATCGGATATCAGAGTGCCTTGAAAAGTGTCCACACCTCCTCAACGTATAACTACAACATTAAACACTTTTAATGGCAGCTAATAGTGACAGACCAACACAACTATTGTCTACTTGTGAGGTTGAAATTGATAGATGGTCTTTAATCGTCTGTTTTCCCCAGAGAAAAATCTAAAAAGTTACACATGCATTCGTTTTCATCCCACTTGGTCAATCCTTTGTAGAACCACCTTTCACTAAAATTACAACTGGGTGCGTCTTTACCTGCTCTGTACATGCGCTGAACTTTTTGTGCTTTGTAATATAACTCAATCTCTGGAGTAGACTGGATTGAGCATAGGTTTTAAGTCTTGCCACAGAGTCTAAGCTCAGCTTATGTTTTGCGCTAGTCTAACATAGTTTGATCAAATCTGGTTTGTTGCAGTTCTGGCAGCATGTTTAAGGTTTTCATCTATGCTGGAAGGTGAAGATGGCATCCCCAGGGTGACGTACATTGATAAGTTTTCTGATTAGAGAACCGCTTGAACATGTTTGCTCTTACAATGCTTTTCTATTAGGAACGAAGGACTCAGCTTATAGTTGTCAAGTTGACTGATTGTCCCAACAGAGCTGTGGACCTATGAATCACCTGCAGAGGATGACCATGGCTTGGTAGGCCTGCAGTTGTGCCGTGCTCCTACCATTGTCGGATAAAAGATGAACAGACCTCTGTGAGATGTTTAAAGTTTAGCAAAATGTTATATAACCAAAGCCTGCTTCAGGCTACTCCACAACCATTTTCCCTGAGCCGTGTGCTGAGTTTCTTGGCCTTCATGGTGCTCTCTGTTCACTGCTGTCTCTAACATGCTGCTGTCTCTTAGGCCTCAACAGCACAGCTAGACTGACTCTGAGATGAAATCACACACAGGTGGGCTCTGTTAATTAGGTCGGTGTTGTAGGTAATTGGTAACCTGACGCCGCCAGATAGATTTGCTCCGCATATCCATCTGGAAACCTTCCGTTGAAGTAATTTTGGGAAGGGGCGAAAATACTGGTTAGCTGATTGGCCTATGTTGGTGATAGACGGGCCAAATAAACCAATCAGATTCGTCGTTGCTCGTAACAGAGCGACGACGAAAACACAACCACAAGCCAAGCTACTCTTGCTGCTGCAGGTAAAGGCTCGTTAGCTCAGCAGAGAAATACTCTGTAATTCCGATAAAACTTGCTCGATAGCCACGCTAACGCTAGTTTCATCGGCTGAAGCCGCCATGTTCTTTAGACTGAACTGTCGCGCTTCCGGTTGCGTCACACCTCAACCCGCCTCAAAGCCAACGCTGATTGGACATTCGTTTGGTGAACGGCTCCAAATTTTCTTTAACGGAGAGTATCCAGACTGATCTGCGAGTGAAACCTTGAAAGCTCGCGAGATCAGGATGGTCTCACGAGGCTAGGTAATTGGTTGGCAAGGGGCTTTATTTAGGGGTTGCACAATAAATGGGGCTAAAGACAAAACACACTCCACACATCACTAGCACTAAATTTGGAAAGGTTTAGGTGGTAAGAATGCTTTTGCAAGGCACTGTAAAATACATTTTAATTTAATTACAAAGCAGCCACACTGAAGGCAAAAGGCAATAATGACATGTTCAAGTTGTGTGGAAATGACAGCAAAAAGACTGGCTTCCGACAAACTGAAAATACTGCTGAATACGAGTGAAAATTGAACAAGTGCCAGCCAATTATTTCTAGCAGAACAGAAAGCATAAACCATCTCTGCTGTACGTCTAAGCACAACAGTAACCACTGTGCAAATGTTCTAGAATCACGTGTTAACACGATCATATACAGCCTAAACCTGATTACTTCCAAATTGCTACAGCAGTGGAAGCGAGCTTACATTTCAGATTACGGTGTTCCCCACAACGGTAGGTGCAACTGTTGCTAAATGGGAAATCAGATTTTAAACACACAACTGGGCTTAGAAGTGTAGCTGTGAGATGCAGAAGACTTATACTTTCCTCTGCTGTGAAGAAACAAGGGATTTACATCCTGGGAATTAAAAAAAACAAAACAAATGCTAACAAAAATTATTTAATATTCCCCAAACGTTCAGTCAGAAAACTACTGGTTAGGCAGTTCTGGGTAGTCTTACTTATTAATTAAGTCCACTAATGCACTTACTATATATATATATATATATATATATATATATATATATATATATATATATATATATATATATATATATATATATATATATATATATATATATATATATATATATATATATATATATATGCCGAGAAAGCCTGTTTGGTTGGATACTGACACCAAACAAATACACTTACAAAGCTAGCGAGGTGGCATGAGATTGGCACAGCTGTGGCAGGAGGTGACATGGTGGTGTTGACATTAGCAGGAGGTGAAAGCCCTTAATAAGCCCACTGAGCCAAGCTTTGACAGGCAGCAAGATGGTGGACTGGCTGAAGGGGGACCCACAGTTTGGGCCGTGGCAAAGCAGCATGCAAGCAGAGGAAGACAGAAGGCAGATGTCAAAAAAAAAAAGAGAGAGAGACAGTGAAAATATGTTGACAGATTAGCTTGAAGACAGATACATGCGTTCACTGGCAATAAATGAGTGAACCTGTTTCAAAAGTATAGGAGCATTCTGTTATCGTTTCAAAAATACTAATGGAAGTTACAATTCATATTTATTACTTCATGAATAAACATGACATTACATCGAGAAAAACTGCAACAGAGGTTAAAAATGAAAAAGGAAAGTTAACAGACATCGATAACAGAAAGACTAAACTAGTCATGGGACAGCTGATTGTTAACACTGTACTTCACACTGCTGAGGGCCGTGCACCCTGGCACTTCACAGAATTTTGTTTTTTTCTAATCAATTTAATTGCGCTGAAATTAATTAAATTAATCAAAAGAAACTGGCTGCACAGATAAATTGAATAATATAAAATTTCCTCCTGTAACATAAAGCAGATTTTTGGACCATGCCCTCTGGCTGCATAACCTTTTATTTCTTATCTGTTAATGTGTGTATCTCCGTCTGCAGAGAATATTACAAAGTATATTAAAACTGACTTTTTAAAAACTCAAATGCAATCAACTTCTTTGGGGAATGTCCTTGGGGGCTGTTCAAGCATCTGCTGTATTGCCAAATTAAAAAGAAATTTAAAAAACACGGAGGAAATATTTAAACAGTTTCAAAATCTGATGAGCATTTGACAGCAAGGTTGTATCAGATGTACAGCATTGTCCACATTTATTGGCTCCACTGATGAAGACATGCAAATAGCCTTACAGTACATACTCTTTTATTGTAGCAGCCTAATCTCATCCTGAAACATTTAATTTCACAAGTGAGGAAAGAAAATTCATGTTAAGAAATATGTGATTTTCACCAAATCACTTTGCCACCCACTTTCTGTTAATACTTCGTAAAACCTTTGTTTCTACACAGTTTCACAGAGTTGGTACATAAAGAGAAATGGGTCTGTTTCTTTTTAATCTCTTTTTTCTTCAGCTCCACCTACAACTTATCCATAAGTTTTAGGTCTAGGTTACAGAAATGGAGTAAGTCTGTGCTGATATGGCCATAGTTTGGGATCATTAGACCCAATTATGACTCATTTCTAGTTTTCTGGTGGAAAGCAACAAATCTTATTTTATTTTATAGATCTCATTATTACGGTTCCCAAGGAGTGAAATGGGCCCACAGTTTATTACATTATAATTGGCATAAGGTGCCTTTTCACATTATTCATACTTTGTTTCATATCCAACATGCCTGGAGTGTTTGTTACCAAAATGTAGACAGCATCAAATAGTTGTCATGGAGACCTGACACAGAGATGCCAATCGTTGCCCCGGGTCTATAGTCGTGCGCTTTAGAGATTAGTTTTTTCTCCTTTACCATCCTGCTCACTGTACATAGCGACAGGATAAATACGGGTCAGAGTCCAACTTAGCGGCCAGTGGCTGAGAAACGGGGCTCTGCGTTAAGTCATGGAGACCTAAGAGATTCCAAACTGTCCTAATGAACTAAAACCAAAATAAAAACACATATTGCAATAATGGTTCAGTTACATTTGTTTTAAAGGGACTTTAAGGGATACTAATACTGTTGTTTAAAATAATTATTTTGTTTTTAAAGAATTATTTCCTAACTTTTTTTTTTTTTTTTTGCAAATTAAAATTGTTACAAATCAAAAGTTGGATTTTACTCACATTTTCAGTGAGAGATTAGGGCTTCGGAAGTAAAAGATGAACTCCAGCCAGTACTGTACCAGTACCAATGAGAGTACGGCGTGCGACATGTGCACACAGATTCGTGTCCATTTAGTGCGATAGCTGCTTGAACACAAGGAATCTGGTCTAAAACAGCCAAACGCAGCATTTACACATGGATGGATGTAGAACTGAACGGGAAAGTAGTGCTATACTAAAAGTAAATGCATATATACACACAAGTACTACAATTATATCAAGTTAGGATGACTAATTTTCTAGACAGATCAACTATTCTTCTGTGTGATTTAAACAATTCAGCAGCCAGGCAAGCACACTTCCACTGACTGACATAACATTTACTGTAATCCAGTGTAATCTCATTCTGACGTAATAGAGACATCTTCACCGAGCACATCTGCAAATCCTTACATTACGCTCTCCCTTCCGACAGCAGTTGTTTGATGCTTGGAGAATGTGTGTATATGTGCATTTGCGTGTAAAAACCCCCCCTGCGAGCGGCGCAGATGATGTGCAATTTTCTAGCTGAATACCTCCCAAAGATGTGCTGTGCAAAAATGATGGTGGCAGCGCACTTGCAGCCTGGCTTTAACGCACAATGAAAACAGGAGCTCTAAGTTGAGGAAAGAGAAGGAGAAAGAGAGAAATAGCCGAACTAAGAAGGTAGCGGTGTTGTTGCTTACCCACGCGTCCAAATCTGCTGGCTAGGAAAGAGAGAAGGAGCTGGAGTTAGAGAGACAATAGAAAGCAGAATGATGCAGTTCAAGCAACAAAGGGAGGTGAAGGGAGGTAAAGATTAATTTCCGAAAGAGGGATCCAGAAACTTTTATAAGAAGGACTCTTAGTACCTCTATGTTAAAAAACCCTTGAAAAAAAATAAACTGAAATTACACGAAAACCTATCTTTTATCTAGTGGTGTTGTTAAAGCACAGTCCTCATGCTTGGGGTACTTCTTTTAAATTCTTCAATCAACCAGGTATTAATGTGATCCGGTTCCATTGTCGCTGCTGCTGTGGTGCTATGACCAGAGTCGCCATGTTGTGTCGACAAACAGATGCTTCTTGTCAAGTTATAGAAGCTCAAAACTTTCTACATCATTTCAGTGGCAGCACTTTGGTTGCTTTGTAGAAAATAAAAACGCTGACAGAGAGACAAGATATCAGAATACTGCGGTCGGCTTACCTTTAGTTTTTAATAAGACTAAAATGAATATATTCTTCACAGCTGCACACACTAAATAGCTTTTGCAGTTTTGTTTTTTTTAAACTGCCTTTCAGTGAAGAGTCAAACAAGAAAAAAAAACTTGATTCATAGCCATAACTTTAATGTTTACATGATTAAGACAAACTGCTGTTTATTATTCTGGCTATCTGATGCTTTTGCATTGTAGTAATTCCTAAACTTTAGGGGGGAAAACTAAGGAATTATCATGGAGTTGTCCGAAACACATAATAGGTTAAATAATTGGATGCACATCATCGATGAATGGCACTAAAACTGCATTACAGCAAGAAGAAAACCAAACTTTCTCGAGTTAGGGTGCTGATGGTGAGATGGGTCCGGATCTGCAACTCATCATCTCCGGATTGAGATGTCATATACTTAGACCGTTCAAACCGGAACCGGGTAATGTTATGTTAATGGCATAAAAATCTCAATATTATCAAGTTAAACCTGCACTAGTATCCAACCCTGATCACGCATTCTCCAAAACACAGTTTCCAATTAGTGAAATCTTTACTCAGTTTGTAAAAACTTTACTTTTCTCTTAGTTTTTAGCATTTACGCTACTGTGAAAAACAGCTCCTGTATGTTTATTGCCTTACAACAACTCCATAAAGACCAGAGCCACGGACTAGCTGATTATATAGATCATTTACAGACATGTATGACTGCCTCAAATGCAGCCACAACATTTTACATGACCATATATGTGAGGCTATCAGCAAAATCAAGCAATGCTCAGAAGGCCGTCCGATGCCATATTCTGCTTTTCTTTTCCTCTTAAGCACTCCCAGTACGGTGCTGGATCCAGAACACGGAGGGGACAGATTAAAGCGGTAGGTGGCTCTAATGTTGCCATGCCTCATAAAAACACCATCGAGTTAAATGAGGTGAACTCACAAAGCCAGTGGCTGTAAAATGCGTCTGTGTGGTTTTGGGTAATCTTTGTAACGGATACAGCCGGCACCATCTGTTAAACCATCCCGCTCTTCGGTCGCTGGACCAAATCTGAATGCGTGTCTGCCTGAGAGGGTCCGTGGATGTGTGAATAGCCGCATCCCCGTGGATTGTTCACAGGAGTGTGGCGGTCCCATTTACATAGACGGAGGACTTTAGAGGAGAGGTGAAGGGGGCGTGTTGGGATGCAGAGACAGATAAACACACACACACACACGCCCAAGCAGTTTGATGGAGTCTGCAGGCCGTAGCAAACGGGGTGACTGCAGGTACGTCTACGTAAGGTTAATGTGGCTCAGATCACCGTGATGATGAACTTTCAGCTGCTTAAGTGTAAAAACACAGTGATCACACTAAGACCTATTCCCCCATGACTTCTAGATCCATTCCACTTGCGTATACGGTGATTAATTTGGGATCAAACATAAAGACATGAATATGGTTCTCCTGTCTCAGATAAGGCTGTATGTTCTGTTCTGTTCAGTTCAGTGAACGGGCAAAAGTCAGAAAACATGCAGGCGGCTCTGTTATGGTCGAGAAATGGTGAATAAATATTGTTAAGAGTAAATGATTTCTTTGTCATCATAGGAAAAATAAGTGGTTGTCATGGTGACCTGACAGCACTATGAAAGTGGTATATGGCAGAAGCAACATAGTTTAGCATGAAGGGCGCGTATTGTTTAATTGGTAGTTGACAATGGAAAATGATTTAGGCTCTGGATATTTCTAAAACTTATATTTATAACTAAATGACTGTTTACTCATGATAATCTATCTAAGGTCTTGAAAAAGGGATTAATTGGAAACACAAAAAATTTGCCTCTCCTGGCTAACGTGAATATCAAAATAAAATATTCCAATAAAAAGCATTGTGGCTAAAAAAAATAAAGTAAGACATTACAAGAAAATGGCTCTAAACAGATGGCTCAACCACAGAAGACTGGTATGAAATAATTTATGTCATGGAAGGAAAAACTCATTCTCAATGAAACTACCGCAGAGAAAATTGAAATTGTTTATAATGACTGGCATAAAGTCTGGTTTGGTGCTTTGGGAGCAATAGCTCTCATACTCAGATCCACTTTTTTTTTTTTTTAAGCCCTCGTTGATTTGTTCAGACTGTCCTGCTGTCTATATACTGAAAAAACTGGAACAGAGTCACATAGAGATTTATACTGCTTTCTTGGTAAATAGCTCATGTATTTTATTCAAGATAAAGAAAATTACAAAGATTTTGCAGAATAAATTGACTTAAACCAAACCCAATAAAATGAATGTTCAACCCTTGATATGAATATATTCTTGATCACAGGAAATTATGAAACATTAAGGCAAGAAGGCAGAAACAATAGTTAAATTAAGTGGATTACTTCTAAAAATATGTGGAAATAGAGGCAACTGCAAGCAACAGCCTTCTTTCGCCTAATAAAATTACAACAAAAACGTAAAACATGCAGTAAATCCAACAGAGTTTGTGTTGCAGAATTTATTTCTTTATATCAACAACAGTTTCAAAGCCTTGAAAAATGATTGTAACATTTATGTTCTTTTCCAACCAAGTATCTCGAATGTGCACAACATTAAAAAAAATAGCATATCTAATAACAGTGAAAGATGTTCAGAGGCAAAAGAGGGCGAATAACCTTTCGATGAATTCTGTTTTCTCATGAGGCTTGATGGGTCCCTGCATCTGCCTGAGAATAATTCTCGCAGTTTATTAGATGAGAACCATTGAAAAGTGCAAAATATCTGCTTAGGTGAATCAAGGGGCACATTTTACCAGCGCTGAAAAAAATCAAAGATATTCCTTCAATATAACCACAGAAATTTCACGGATCCTGATAAATTTCATCATGTATGCTTAGTTGATTATGTTTGCTGCGTGTAGCACGCAGGTCACCAGATGCACCAGCTTGGCAATGCTTCATGCTTCATTTAGACTTGAAATCTTAACCATCCACCAACATAGTGTGTTTCTGTCTATTTCTCTGTGGGAGAAGAAAACAAAAAAAACAAAAAAACAGAGGCACAGACTGTGACGAAATAAAACCATGTGCGCATGGCAGCATAGATGTGCGTGTGTGCGTATTTGCGCGTGCGTGGCAATATCAGACCTTTTGGTCTCCAACACCACCTCACAAAGTGTGAAACGCTTCCTTGGAAATCAATTATGTAAATGCGAAATTATGCAAATGGCGCGTGTGAATGAATCTGTGTGTTTGGGGAGAAAAAGGTTTTTGGTTTGGTTTTAGCCTGAAAGTCAGAAGAGGCGAGCGAGCGCCAGTGTGAGCGCGAGAGGGAGAGAAATGAGGGAAAAGGGAATGAAATGAGGATTAGTCTGGAGAATGTCACAAGGAGACACGGTGTGCACAGTTAAACTCTTGATTTGGCTTTTTAATTAGGGAGAAAGACGGAGACAGATGCAAATACAAGCAGAGAGAAAACACCTGAAAATGGTGGCTAATTCACTGACATCTTTCTCCCCCGTTATATGGCAGTGGAAGCAATTTATTCACCACGTGTGTCAGTAGTAACATATCTGTGGTGAAGCAGAGTCCTTTGATCTAAGCTCAAGATTTATCAGTGCTGTTAAAGGTCTTTAATATGAAAATTCTGCATTTTCAAAACCTTTGTATGAAAGGCAGATTGGGGCATATTCAATCATGTTTTTAAAACAATCAGGTAAAGAAAAAAAAAAAAGAGGCAGGTAATATTTATTCCCCATCTGTGACATTGGTCTGCACAGCAACAGGTCAACAGTGTGGTCTGGCATTTAGAGGACAGACTTCAAACGAAGCGAAAGCCTGTTTCACCATTTTAAACAAAAATACCACATACTGCAGGGCGAGGATTTAGCCACACTAAAACTGATCCAGGGTAGAAAACAGAGGATGCCAGAGATATCTACAGCTGCTATTTGGACACTAACCTGGTGCATTATTAAAAATACTACGTTAAAAATTCACCCCCTGGAATGGAGTGTGAGCTGGAAATTTTGGCTCACACATTTAAGTTAAAATTGGAAAACGCATTTTATTATCGATCTTTGGTTGTATCAATCGATCTTTAGGAAATAATTTGAGATTCAGTCCAGGACGGTAAAATCAATTATTTTTTTAATTTATTTTTGTTTAAACACAGCCCAATTCTGCAGTCATTTTAGTTTGATCAAAGGTCAAACTGTGTGGCCGCCTCGTATTGCAGCAGTAATACAGTAAACCCTATAAATGGTGGCTATTAGCCCTCGATGCAGCCATCTGTGACTCAACTTTTGACCTCCGCACCTTTGCTGCACGTCTTACCCTGTCCTCGCTTTGCCCCGTTCCTCACAAAAATACTTCCATGGCCACTAACTCCACAAAATCTTTACTAAAACGAAGGGCAAATTCACTTTCAACTAGGAGATTATGACCTTTTCACATGAAAAGGAAGGGTCCAGCAATACATGAATGGAAAAAACTCCTGAAAGCTGTTCAGTTGTTTATGCAATACCTTTATGCATTTTGTTTTCATGACCTTCATGCATTTTATTCCATTATATCTGCAGTCATTTTAGTTTGGCAGAAAGAAAAACTCCACATCGACTAAGGCAGTCTCACCCTTTCACTCAAGGAGAGTACAACAACATTAAATACAAAGCCTTTTGACAACAGCTCAAGTGTTTATGCACTGCACTTAAAAATTTACAATCACACAAACACCTGCGGGTGATATGCACATCTTCGCTCACCTGCAGATTTTTCTTTTTTTTTTTAAAGAGACATCCACAAATGAACATGATCGTGCACTCAAGGTGTAGCAGAAATTCCTAAGGCATGAATTGGTTAGTCTAGCTGTTTGCTCATTAAATGTGAGGTTTCTTCACATAACCGTGGGAGGTTAGATGAATTAACACTTCATCAACGGCCTTCTTTGGCACACAGACTGTCAAAGAGACAGAAAGGTGTGGGGGGGGGGGGACGCTGCCAAGGAGATGGTGAGAAAGAGAATGCAGAATAAAAGATGGATGCTGAAAAAAGAAAAATAGGTTTTGTTGGAGAGGAGTGAAGGGTTTGCAGTTATCTGTTCAGCAAATGTGGACAAAAATCAGACCAAAAATAAGTAGAATTGTCGCATATTACATTTTGTTTAAAACTTTACAAAAAACACACTACTTTATGAATATGCACAAAATTAAATCGCAAGCAAACCGTTTAGTCTTCCTGAGGTACATTTCTTAGTGTGCACAAAAGCTCTCCATAAAATTAAGATGTTTATTTCTTTGCTAGCACTATTACACGTGATTGTATGTATTAACTGTATGCAGTTAAACTGGGTGAATAACTGGTTGTTCTCCTTTATGAGAACCAGAATGATGGAGACTTTTCTTGATATATTGTCTTGTCCATTCATCCCAATACATCCCTATAGCTCTTTGATGAGAGAGGTACTCTGCTCCAAAACATTTTTCAATTGAACCGACGGGATTTGTGCTCATCCACAGATCAAAATCTCCCCAACCCGAGGAGCTATCTGCTCGTCAGCAATTACATTTGCTCAAGATGAAGGCGGAGCAAATGTTTGCATTTATCAATGAGCAAGCGAAAGCATAGGGTTTAGCTGCTCTAACATGAGGAAAAGATGTCAAGTCTGAGATAAGAGGAGGTGATAAGGCGGTTTTGACACATGGATGTGTGTCTTAATGGCAGCTTTATGTTTTTAGTGTTTTTGTGAGAAGTAAATTTAAAAGTATATATGTGTGCGTATACTAAAGGGTTAAAAAAGTCTTCATTCCACACACCTTGATGTGTTCAAAGACTGGCCGGAGGTATAGATGTGGGGAAGTCTGAAGCAGTGTTAGGTTATGAACTTCAAAGTTGAATTCAAGTCTTTGAACACCTGAAGAGGTAAAGTTTAATGCGGCATCCAAAAATGGAAGACGTGGGGAAAAGCTGCAAACCTATCAAGATATGGCCGTCCACCTAAACAGGCCAGTCAAGGGGAACTTTAAAGCAGAGACAGTAGCCAAGAGGTCCATTGTAGCATTGATGAGGGTATGTGTGTTAGTGGTTTACTCCACAAATCCAGATGTTATTACAGAATAGTGAGAAGTGAGAGGAATTGATTCTTTTAAAAATTAAAATAAATCATTGGCATCCTCCTAAACATGATTATCTCGTCCTCAGGGAGACAGCGCTGGAAGCATTGTTAGAACCTGATTGATGTTTAGACTGTTTAGCTCCAGTAGAGCTTTCTGAATTAACAAAAAATGTTTGCTTTATCTAAACCTTCAGCTTGTATGTTGGACCCAATCCCAACCAAATTATTTAAAGAAGTATTATCTATGATCAATGTCCCCATTTTAGACATGATTAATCTATTAGTAAATGGATATGTACCATAGGCTTTTAAAGTAGCTGTTATTAAACTTTTAGTTAAGAAACCATATCTTGCTCAAGATGGCTTAATAAATTACAGACCTATCTAATATTCTTTTATAATGTAAAATTCTTGAGAAAGTAGTTCTCATAGACTTATGACATAAACCCTAAAAACAATAGACACAGACTTGTGTCTATACTTGTCCTGTTAGATCTCAGTGCTGCATTTGATACAGTTGATCACAATATTCTCCAAGCAAGACTTGAATATACTGTAGGGATTAAGGGGAACGCATTAGGCTGGTTTCAATCTTATCTGTCTGACAGATTCTAGTTTGTTCATGTTAATAATAATTCTTCAAACTCTAGTGTCACTTGTGGAGTACCACAGGGTTCAGTTCTTGAGCCAATTCTCTTTACTATATATACACATATGCTTCTGATTAGAATTATCAGACAGCATGGGATCAATTTCCAATATTATGCTGATGACACTCAGCTATATTTATCCTTAAATCCTGATGAATCCAATCAATTACTTCAACTACAGGCATGTCTTGATGACATCAAATCCAGGATGATTTTAAATTTTCTTCTTTTAAATTCTGACAAGACAGAAGTTGTAATATTCGGACCAGAGTCCAAAAAATAAACTTCTTATTCACTTAATCTGGATGGCATTAACTTGGCCTCTGGTAATAAAGTACAAAATCTTGGTGTTATTTTTGACCAAGACATGTCATTTAAATCCCATATTAAACATGTTTCCAGTGTTTCCTTTTTTCACCTCCGGAATATCTACAAAATTAGAAATATTCTGACCAGGGGTAATGCTGAAAAACGAGTCCATGCAATTGTTACTTCAAGGCTGGACTATTGTAATTCTTTACTATCAGGAAGTCCACAAAATGCAATTTGAAGCCTTAAGCTGATCCAAAATGCTGCAGCAGGAGTTAAGCTCCATCATACATCAGAGCTCTGATTACCCCGTATGTTCCTAACAGAGCACTTCGCTCTCAGACTGCAGGTCTGCTGGTGGTTCCTAGAGTCTCTAAAAGTAGAATGGGAGGCAGATCCTTTAGCTATCAGGCTCCTCTCCTGTGGAACCAACTCCCAGTTTTGGTCCGTGAGGCAGACACCCTGTCTACTTTTAAGACTAATCTTAAAACTTTCCTTTTTGACAAAGCTTATAAATTAGAGTGGGTTAGGTTACCCTGAGCTACCTCTGTAGTTATGCTGCTATAGGCTTAGGCTGCTGGAGGACATCAGGGTCTATTTGTCTCACTCTGTTGAGTTCTCCTACTGTTCTCCAATTTGCATTGTTTGTTGTTTTCAACTTTAAACTTTATGTTCTCTGTCATTTCTTCATAGTAGGTACACTTGGTATGGTGTTCTGTTAACTGTGACGCCATCCAGGGGAGGCAGATCACCTGCCATTAGGGTCGGCGATATATTGAGTATACTCAATGTATCTCAAGTTTTCCTCTGCGCGATAGTTAAAATGACTTAATCGCGACCATCGCGTGTAACTCTTCATGGCAAGATTGAGCAGCAGTATTTAATTCACTGCGAGTTTAGTTTTTCCCACATGCTGTGAACGCATCACTCGCTCCTCCTCCAAACCAGAAAGTGCTCTGGCGCGCGCACAAAACAACAAACCCGTGCGCTTACTTAACGTTGACGACAGTGAGAACTATGGCGACAGCGAGCTTTTCAGGCAGTGGAAGGATGTCGAACAAAACGCGGTCATTTGCAAAACATGCCGTAACACCATTGACGCAAAAGGTAGCAGTAGCACAAATTTGTTCCACCTAAAACGTCATCCAATGCAAAAGGAAGAGTCTTGTAAACTCCGCGTGTCAAACCCCCCCACACACACACACACACACACCAAAGGGAACTTTAATTAAACCAGCCATAAAACAGTTGAAACTGGCGTCTTCTTTTGCTAAATCCCACATGACAGAAAAACCGTTTGTTTAAAATTTCCCAGCACCTAAAGAGCAACGGAAATATTTTTGAGATGCTCTAAATATATAGCTGCGACTGGTCAGTTGATTTTATAGTCACAATACAAGCTTTTGTTTTTGAGATTGTCACATTTTTATGATACCATTTATTTCAGGTGTATTTTGTGTCAGATTTTTCCTTGGTGTTCCTTTTGGCCGCTGGGATGTTCTGTTTTTTAAGGACCAGTGTTGATTTGTGAAAAGCTTCTATGTGCAGCTGTGATGGAAAAAAATGGCTAAAATAAAACATTTTAAATACATTTTTATTTTGCAATCAATTTTTCAAACAAAAAAATTGACACGCTAATATGAGATATACCAATGAAACTTTAGGCACCATTTGCCTAAAAACATTTGTTATTCAAGGTTATTTGAACATATCGCGAAATATATTGTGTATCGTGATATAGCCCAAAGATATCAGGATATTAGATTTTCTTCATATCGCCCACCCCTACCTGCCATTACCATATAACATAGAAAGGATTCCTGGATCAATGTGTGCCTCTTTTATTTGCTCTATCTTCTCTAACCCCCAGTCAGTCGAGGCAGATGACCGTTCACACTGATCCTGGTTCTGCTGGAGGTTTTCCTTCCCGTTCAAGGGGAGTGTTCCTCTCCACTGTTGCTTCATGCATGCTCAGTATGAGGGATTGCTGCAAAGCCATCAGCAATGCAGATGACTGTCCACTGTGGCTCTACGCTCTTTCATGAGCAGTGAATGCTGCTTGTCAAGACTTGATGCAATCTGCTGAGTTTCCTTAGATAGGAAATATTTTGACCAATCTGTATGATTTAATTGAATTTGACTTTGTAAAGTGCCTTGAGGTGACATGTGTTGTGAATTTGCACTATATACATAACATTTTATTGAATTAAACTCCATTGTTGGAAGAAAGCCATAGGAAGTCCTACTTGCAGGACAAGCCATGTGCAAAAAAACAGGTGCAGCTGAGAACTAACACAGGAAATAACCCTAAACAACTTCATTACATCTTTGGAAACTGGTAGTGGCAGCCTTTCTTCCGCAGGGACAAAGTTTCTAGTCGGAGTTTATTAGAATATAAATGAAGGCAAATAGAGTGAAATTCTGGAACAAAGCAAGTAACGCGTTAGAATTAGTCCAGACCTAAAGCCTAACAAGAATGCCTCACAACATTCAAAAATGTACGTTCATAGATTGGATGTTTTCTATCCAATATAATTTAACAAGGAACTATTTTAATACGTGTTCAAAGATTCAAGTTAAAAAAAAAAAGATTTATTCTCCTTATATCAATTCTCTCATTCAGCTGGCATTTCAGATTTTAGCTAAGCCATCAGCCAGGGTTAAGCATTAGAATTAATTTCTAACCCATGCAATAAACTATAAGGCTTTATCTTGCTTGTTAGCTACTGTGTTCCTTCTTAAACAGTATCTGTTTTTTCTCTGGGTAATCTCTAGCCTCGAGGTTGTTTCTGTCCACAACACTGCCCGATTTTAAACATGCGTAGTTTCAATGAAAAATACCTGCCTTGAATGCTGCCGTTTTCTATCAAAAACAGATGATTACAATGTATATTACCTTTAACTTCATAAGATGACCATCTTTTTCTTTCAGTGCTACAATATTGTTTTCATATCCCTTTATTCTGCTAAAACATTAAATATTGAAATCCAGTGAAATGATAATAGCTGAGAAAATAATGTTTCTTCAGGCTGGTTATCAGGAAGAGATGAGTCAGTATATAAATAATTGTGCTAATTAATAACTGTAGAGAAGTGCCAGGTCTGTTTGTAATCATGGAGATAAAGAAAATTAAATTAAAAACGTAATAATGCTAACTAAAAAAAACAAAAAAAACAAAAGAAAAATCAATGCAAGTTAAGAAATGCATTGAAGTTAGATTAAAAAAGGGGGGGGGGGGGGGACTGACAAATGCCTTTTAAAGTGAGACAGCAGGGGAGCCGGCTGGTTAGCGGGAACATCTTGTAGCTGAAAGCTGCATATTCAGCACAAAACACAACATTTACACTCTAGGGAAGTGCAACTTCCTGGTGGTTGGACACAGCAGCAAGGCAGCACACTGTTAACATGTGTGGCGTCAACGCCTGTGGGCTGGTAGGCTTGTAATCTCTGGTCCGGCTTTATGGAATGTCAGGCTTTTCTTAATCATCTCCTTTGGACAGTGTCAGAAACATTTCTCTGTCATAACCAACCCAGACACAAAGAGGAGGAAGAGGAATCTAGGAGAACATGTTGCCCAGCAGCCCGTTTTGCAGAGCAGGGCATCCTTCCATCCTAATTTGATCCCATGCCCACAACAAACCTGCTCCAACACTGCCATCTAGTGCCTGCTCACAAAAGGACATTTTTTGTTAGCACGGGGGAAAAAAAAAACATTAGAAGACACATCAAGCCTAAACTAAACGGTGTTGCAACAGGTGAAAATCTCATCCAGCAAAAACGAACAAACCCACATTAGACAGCAGGAGGTATTCTTTAAACGCACAGGCCTAACAATCTCACAAAAGAGCCATGAGAAGGGAGCAGAATGGGGGCAGAATGTTTTATCACACGTTGCGATTCAACCACACAACCGTGACGATCCTCCTATAGAGGTGTCATTCTTTACAGATGAATAAAACCTGTCAGATTCAGTTGGCTGTAGGTGTTACAGCTCTTGGTGGAGAGATTTTCTTCAAGCTTATCTGTTAGGAGGAAAGTATTCAGACCACGTGAACTGTTTCACATTAAATTCACAAATCGATGGTGGATAAACAATATTTCTTTAATTACATCTCCTAAAAGAACAAAACTCTTAAAAAATAATAATAATAATAATTGAAGGAAGAAGCCAATCCAATGCGGTGGTAGAATAATTGGTCGACAGAACAACAAAGGCAGCTTTTATGGAAAAGTGGCCAGAAGAAAAAAAGCCATTATTCTAAGAAAGACACAGAGAGTCCGATCTATAGTTTACCACAAACCATGTAGCGATCACAGCAAACAGAAGAAGATGCTCTGCTCAGACGTGGATTACATTTTTTCAGCCTAAATGCAAAAGGCTCTGAGGAGGAAAATGAACACTGGACCTAACCATAAACACACACTCCTCACAGTGTCACACAGTGGTGGTAGCATGATGCTGTGGGGATGCCTTTCTTCAGCAGGGACCGGAAAGCTGTTCCGAGTCGGTAGGAAGATGTAAAAGAGCCATTGCAGGAGGTGTACGTTCTAGCAACACAACAACCCCAATCATACAGCGAGAAGAACGATGGAATAGTTCAATCAAGCTAATTGTAAATAAATAAAGCCATTTTCCAAACAAAAATAGACAAAAAACATCTGTATCTTCATGCACAAAGCTGGTCATGACAAATCCTAAAATACCTGAATGTAATCTCAGCAAAATGTGGCTCCATAAGGTATTGATGCAGACATTTATCCTTTCACTTCCACTTCATAATTGTGCAGTAATTTGGGTTGTTGGTCTGTCATGAAATTGTGTGTGAATGAAAAGAGCGTGGATGTAAATTGATAAAATGTGGAAAAAGTAAAGCACTGTAAAAAAAAATAAAATTCTAAAACAAACGTCTGTATAAAAACACAAAAATAGAGTAAAAACAATTGCCTCACTGTAACATGTCCTAAAGCAGCTACTCTGCTAGTCTGTCCCATGTTGCCGACTTCTGATACCTTCACATTATCTGTGAATTATTATTCTCCTACAATCCTTAGAATAAGTCTTAATTTAATTTACAGCAAGCAATGTTTCTGTTGCGTTTTTCCCTGGAGATGAAGGTCGCTTTGATATTCCAGAACAAACCTTCACCCTCAGCCGACAGATCGCTGGTAAAGTCTGTTCTTCTCACCCACACAAGTCAAACTCAACAGCCTAAATCAGACGACTGTTTCTGTCTGCATGTGTGTGTGTGTGTGTGTGTGTGTGTGTGTGTGTGTGTGTGTGTGTGTGTGTGTGTGAGAGATCTTTAGCGCCGACTACCTGCGCATACTAATTGCATTTTGCTTGCAGCAGGAATGACACCCCCCGAGGTGAAGACAACAGACGGGGAGGAGAGAAAGAGACGCAGGAGATACAACAGAGGAGAGAACAGGAGGTGTTAATGGAAGTTTTAGTTTTGCCCGCATCTTCACTCTGGCTTGTAGGGTTAAATATAGTCCCGCCACAAGACACAATGGTAATGTGAAAACTTAAAAGTTACACTCTTTGAAAGTCAGCTGATGACATGCGCGTCAGTTAACATGGATGTAGGAGGAAAAATTAAACTAATCGTCAAATGTTAAAATCTGATATTTCCGTGGGTAACAGAGTGAAAAGAAAAGTTTCATCACCAGAGAGCAGAGAATGTTTTCCGCTCATTTATAACACACAGCTGGGGGAGCGATCACTATGCCGGGTCTCATCAGGCCCACAAACAGTGACTTGTAAACTCATTTAACCCTCTTCTTGTTTCGTCCCATTAAAATCCAAAACGGTAACGTACTTTACTCAGGTTTTAGGAGACAAACCAACACGAAGTATTGTGTCGTTGTAAAGAGGAAGAGAAAAAGCCATTCAACCTTTTTTTATAAAGAAAAATCAAAAAAGTGAGAATTGTATTCAGACCCACTTATTCTGATACCCCCTGAATAAAATCCTGTCTAGAATCTGTTGACAGCTCAGCCGTCGGTCGTGCCCCCCACCCCCTCCAAATCCGACCTAGATGGAAGACCGTTGTAGAGAAAGTCGTTGTAGAAAGAACGCCTTAAACAGCCCTGCTTGCTGCCTGCATCCACGTCAGGGACAAAACAAACAAGCTGAAGAAGCTGCTCTGGTCAGACGAGCCCAAACTGAACTTGAAATTTGCTGTGTGGTAGAGAATCACCACCATGAACACACCAGCTCCACCACAAAGCATGGTTGCGGCAGCATCGTGCTGTGGGACAGCTTTCCTTCAGCAGAGAGATGTTGGTCAGCAGGAATGTTTATTCTTTATATATAAAAGTTATAAACTGATAATGTTTGCAAACTATTTAGTTCCAATTGTTACTTTTAGCATTTGATTTTTTTTCCCCCACTGCTGGTTCCATGAAAGCAACAAGAAATCTTTCATTGTAAAAAAAAAACATGGTGGAGAGGTACCCCAAATAAAATATATAAATAAGACATTACAGAAAAGGGTACGACTGACCCTCCTCTGAACTCAGTGACACACACACACTCCTCCTGTCTACACTCACACTCACACACACACACACGACGGTATGTAATGCACATACAATGACAGCTACCGACACAGACCCACACACACGATGTATTCCAGTAGTGGATGTCGGAGCTGAGGCAGAGGTAAATGGCTAATTTGAGCATTTGTGACAGGCAGCCCGAGGCACGCCGGCCAGCAGCTCATCTCTTCGACAGGTATAGCCTTCACACTTCCCTAACCTCCCCATCACCCCAACAGAGACACGCAGGCTGCATGCTGGGGAGCCCAGAGTGCACGTGATGAAACACACACAGACACACACAGAGGGGCTTGCTTTACACGCGTGCACATGTGTGCGCGTGTGTATAAATCTGATGGCGCCACATTAGAGTGTGTGTGTGTGTGAACGTATGATTTCAAGTGCTCATCTGGCTTCTACTCAGATAAATAAGGCACTTCCAACCCAACTAAAAAAAAGCTCTGTTTTAAAGGTGGAACGGGAAGCGTGAGGGAGGTGGGGGAGCGTGTTTTTGAGTCTCCAGCTGTGTCGGTGCTGCTGGAAAGTGCTCCGAAAGAAAGGGAAGATCACCTGCTGTGCGAAGAAATTAGAAGTTGTGGAAGCTTGTAAATCAGACTTCTAACAATTTCCTCAAAAACTGGTTCATAGTAAAAAAAAAAAAAAAAAAAAAAAAAAAAAAAAGAGTTTCTTACTTAGAAACTAAGGAGTGCCTTCTGCTCGGGTTGGCTCCATTATTTGGATGGATGGACTAGAGTTTCATTTTAAGCAAAAGAGACAAATCAAGCCGGGCAGAAAGAATCTGATAAGACAGTAGAGCAGAAACAGGAGTTAAAGGTGAGACCGAGCAAAAAGGCACAGGTGAGAAACAAGAAGGAGGTGCGAATAAAAAAGGCCAAATGCGGGGTCACATAAACACTCCACACCTTACGCTCTCTAGACCCTTTCACACACTTTATAGGCATCTGCTTCGGCTCCATTATCACCTTGAAGCAGAAACGCTTCCGCTTCCTTTCACCGCGACGCACAGATACGATTTTACTTCCCACCTGAACACGCCGCAGCTTACACGGGTACACACATCAGACTGCCGCCGCTCAAAGCTGTCAACACATGCAGCGCCAACAACCGAGGCATCTAAACATTATTGTACTCTCCAACCCAGGCAATCACTCTCCACTTGAACACACACACAAGTGAATGGAAAGCACGCGCACCGAGCGGCTGCACTGAGTGCTTCTGACAGAAAAACTAGAAAGCATGTCTGTTAGAAGACGTGCTAAATCTAATGCGACGTGGCTGAGCATTTTTGCACAGATTTACTAGAGCTGGATGCATTGAAATCATGGTAAAATTCTTCAATTTTGGTAAAACAAGAGAGGAAAAAAAAGCAACGAGAGAAGAGCTGATTAATGACTGTCGCTGGATGCTGCTCACTAACAAACACATCCATAACAACAATAACTATTAAACCAGGATTCCCACACATTCCAAATAGTTATTAAATGCTTATCTCAGCCTTAAATGTACCGAGGAACTCAACCAGCCGACATTACCACGATGAGGGGGCAGTGACATAGAAACACTAGTGTCAGCATCCCTGGTAAAAAAAATAATAATTAAGCCACCAGTGGCAAAATTGCTAGTACCCCATCTGTTTGTACTCTCCTTCTGCTAAAATGGCAGCACTTAAGGGAGCAATCCTTCATTATTTTAGATAGAAAGAACTAAAGAATAGTTTTGTGAAGAGCTAAAGGTATCTTTTTAGATGGAATATAGCATGACATCACACACCATCTCTCTGTGTTGTTCTGCAGTGTCTTGTTTACAAAGCCGGGCCGACCAGACGTGCGCGTACGTGCATGTGAACAGCTGCCACTCAGGGCTTGGCCCCTCCCTGCCCATGAAATGCCACCGCCAGAGCAGTGTAGTAGGAGCAAAATGGCGAATAGCGCGTCCAGCGGATCTAAACGTCCTCTTGCTAACAGCATCATAAAGTTATGAGTTACTTCTTCACTAGACATGTTCCTCTGCAAGGTGATTCTGCTTTGTCGTGAATTTATCCTTTGCAAATAAATGCATAGGAGGGGAAAGGTAGAGAGAGGCGTGTCTTGATACACGTCTTGTTTTGGTCTACAGAGTGCTCAAGCCCCACCTAGTGGTGAATGTCACTTAATGCAGCTTTAAACTTCTATAACATTTGAGTACATTGTTGCACACAGAGAGAGGGACCATTCCTGTGTCTAATCCCTGGATCGCCCAGAATCATGCATCCTCTTTAATGCTCTCTTCTCTGCGGCTCATAAGATGTAGGGTTATTGACTGAGATACCCAGGGTTGATTTTACGACTGGATCATCTAGATCATCATCTCGCAGAAAGAAGCTGTGACGACACAGTTTCAGTACACTAACTTTTCAGTCCAATCTGTTCAGGGGTTCATAATGATGTGCAGGCTAACATGGCTCCCAAGACCTATGGAAGAAAAGCAGGCTCACATTACATGAGGTGCTTTTCCACAGGTGGGTGTGTTTTAGGCCACACCCACCTGTTAGTCGTCAAAAGCTCCCTGAGTAGAAGGCATGGGCATTTATTAAGTTGACTTTCTTCCTAATGTCACCATAAATTTGTGCAAATATGTTGATAAGACTCAACAAGTAAAAGCAGTGCAGTTTGGAATTATACTATTTCAGAGTAACAAGACATATCAATGTCTTTAAAAATAGGATAAAATACAGCTATTGTTTACTCTTTAGCGTTAAAATTTAACTACTTAATGTTACCAGTGTCTTGACGGAGCCTATTTAATAAATTGTAAGTTGCTCCTTGTTGAGTTTTTGTTTGGTCTGTTTTTTTCTTTAAGAGCAGCATTTGTTTTTTTATAAGCATGCAATGACCCTATAGTAAAAAGACACTGCAACCGATTTTTGAACACTTTCGATCACTTTTATTATTACTAGAATAACTAACACTAAATATTATGATAAACTTGTATGTCCATGTTGCCCATACCTACTGACCGGACCTCCGCTGAGTTTAGAAAACTTTACATTTGGGACGGCGGGACAGAAAAGGCTCTCTGTCTCCCAAACAAACGGCGGCCATGCAGAACGTGTCTAATGGTTGTTGTGGGGACTCTGTGATGTCATTCTGTGCTGCAGGTCTCAAACAGAAACGTTTGGAGACCGTTTCTTCCTCCATAACCATCGTCCCATCATGCGGGAAAGCAAGATAAATATGTGCCCTCGTCCAGCCTAATTGACAGCGACTAAGAGAAATGGGCCCCTGCGTCTCATCATATTTATGGCCCAGGGAATAATAAAGCCATTGATTAGATCAAAAAGTTCCTAGAAACTCTGATCCACTAAAAAAGATAAAATAGAAATTTAAAAAAAAATACTTCAATTTTATTTTAAAGGGATTTTTATGGGTACCAATAAATGTGCTGCTGCTGATTTAAAAATGTGATTTCTTTACGTGGGAACAAAAGTTCTCAAATTAAAGGCTGGAATTTACTACATTTTTCTTTGTGAGATTATCTTCCTGCAATAAAAGATGAATATAATCATAATCATCCTTCATCCTGCAGGGTCATCAATCACCGGTGCCAACAAACCTGTCCACATCTTACATACCAAACCTCTAGAGGTAAATACTGCTGGATAAGTACCCCCAGTTATGCATAAAAAAGTATTTTACAATTGATTTATTTGTGGTTGGTATTGATATTAGCAGGAAAACCATAAACAAAGAAAGATGAAATTCAATAGCAGCTACATAAACTATATATTGAACAGTTCAGTGCACAATAATAGGCTACATTTCCCTATAAATGGCAGCATTTACTTCATAATAAGACAAAAAAGGAACATCAACTGATACATAATTCAAGAAATAGAGAATAATATCTGCTGATCACGTCTCACAAAGATAATCCAATCTCAGTATGATTCCTGTGCACTGGCTGTTTTTTGTGCAGTTTTTGACATCTTTTAAACAAACATGTTGGTAGAGGTATGAAGTTTGATCCACCTTTCCCACTACAAAGCAGAAGAAACGCGTCGAGCTGTGAACCCCAAATCTAAACAGTTGACTATGCAGGAAGTCCAACGCTGATGTTAGTTTGTTCAAACTGTTCCAGCAGATGAGTTGTTTATTTGCAGTGAGAGTTAAATGCACAATCCCGATCCAGTCACCCATGACAGCATCACTTACCAGCAACTTGGCCTTTTCCTGCTCCTCATGAGTTCTCCATTTCTCCATGACGACAGCGGGGCTGCTCTTCTCCATGTCGGCGACGGCTGCAGCCTCCCTCTCCCTCTGGGCCAGCTTGGCCAGCTGCTCCTGCACCAGAGCCTGCTGACGCTCGTAGCTGAAGTCAGAAAAGTTATGAAGCGTTAACCTTTGACGGAGCATGGAGAGCAGCTCAAGAAACAAGCTCCTTATTCTAAAAACGCAAGGAGCAAACTGACACAGTCAGAGAGGCTTGGCTTTTAGCAGATTGATGGGACTTCCAGAGATCTTTATGCACCGCATCTTATTCATTTGTCACTTCTTCATTATGGTGGTAACAGTTGCAAACTGAATTTTTTTGCAATATGTGAAAGGAGAAATTTGTTTCATCTGATCACTTTAATGGTTTTACTGCTTGTTTTGGATCTCTTTAACAAAATGTGAATGTCCCCAATGATCAGAAAAGGGAGAAGAATGAAGCCAGTGATGTTTGTGCAACAGCTGCTTTTAGGAGTCAGCAGAACAGCGCCACCTTTTGTCATCACACCATCCTGCAGCCACCGCTGTTTCTGCACCAGCCTCAGGGGGGCGGTGTCTTCAATCAGACACATGACAGAGTCTGCAAGCTGCAGCTCCATAGCCTCAAGGTGCTCTGCAAGTCCTCCACATTAGACACTGATATAAATTATGTGGTAGTGACTAATGTTTTTAAACCCAAATTATTCATAACCATGTTAGAAATTGGTTTAAAGTCATATTTATAATCTTGGTTTCTTCTGACTGGAAGTAACATTTTGGATTGGACAAATATAAATCTGACAGAAAACTTCTGAGTCTGTAACAGAAAGGAAATAAGCCTAAGAACTAATGGTACAATGAATATTCATTTAGTCCATTCCTTTTATAATCATGTTATTTTTTTAGGTGGGCTAATTGTTTTTCTGCATTCTCCTTCAGAGTCCACTGTTATCTGCTTCTGCTAAAAAAAAGTGTATTTTTTCCCCTGGTAGTACAAGTTAAACCTACAAGGAAAAACAAACAGTTAAATATATGTTTTTTTTTTATTTGTACAATAAAACAAAGTAATTTTCTATATAGCATTTATACAAATTGATCAATTTCGAAGCTTAAGTAGGACTTTGCTGCTCTTTGGATTTCAAAGGTTCAGGTTGCTGACGTCTGCGTAAGAGCAAATATTAATGGGACAGTCACATTCAAGAATAAGTTTTGATTAATTGTCATGCAAGTTTTATTCAGTTGTATTGTGTTTGAATCAGGTTTTCTATGCTTCTTTCCACTGTGAATAATTAAAAACTGTGATGAATTAAGGTAAAAGCATGACTAATTGTGGACAGAGCAGTCATAACCTTGTAGATAATGCATATTTCATGCAGCAGCACAGAGTTGATAATGCTGCACTGTACACTTTTAAAGTTATGAGGACTTGGCTATAAATGATAAAACTGAATAGTTTTGTGTTTTCTTTTGTTTTTTGATTTTTTTAGGGGGGGGGGGGGTCTAATGACATAATATCAAAACCTGTAACACTAAAAATGTATTAAGCCATAGCAATATAAAGTGGCTTGAGGTCAATAGTAGCCTGTTCTCTGGTGTTGTTCCTTTTAATCTTAAACAGGCAGTAATTCACACTCTTCCTGGTCTTGATCCAGACACTTTTGAGAATTACAGGCCTATTTCCAAACTGCCTTTTATCTCCACCATTCTTGAAAATGTTGTTTATAAGCAACTAATGGCATTTTCAAAAGAACATGGTATTCTAGAGGTTTTTCCAATCTGGTTTTAAAGCTTTGCTCGGTACTGAAACTGCCCTTTAAGAGTTTTTAACAATGTGCTTTTAACTCGGGGGACTGTGCTTTTATTGTGCTTCTGGATTCTGCCGTGTTTGACACAGTTAACCATAAAATTGTAATTTCTTGTTCAGAGCAGTGGGTGGGTGACAGGTCTACTGCATTGCAGTGGTTTAGCTTTTACTTGGCAGAATGAACTTTCCTACTAAAACTGGGTGAGCTTGTGTCCTCTGCCGCTCCTCTTCATCGTGGGTTCCCGCAGGTCAGTGTTAGGCCCCTTAGTTCTATGTTCAGGAAACATGCCGCTTCCTTCCACTGTTATGCTGATGATTCCCACGTGTATCTCCCTCTTAACAAAAGCCAAGGGCTTCTCCTTAAATTCATTATTTAATTGTCTAGATTATAAATTGTTTTTTTTACACTTGAACAAGCAAAAAACAGAAGTGGTGGTTTTTTGGCAGTACATCCTACACCTCAAACATAGATCTGGGTTCTCTGTCACAATATTTTAGCCCGATTATCACAAATCTGGGAGTTAAGATAGATACAGACCTTAAATTTGAGAGCCAGATTAGGGCTGTTGTGAAATCCATCCTTTTTCATCTGAGGCAGTTAGCCAAAGTAAAGCCTTTTATATCCAGGCAGCTTTTTGAAACAGTAATTCATGCATTTGTTACATCTTGGCTGGATTGCTGTAACTCACTATTTCTTGGGGTTAGTGAGGCATACATCAGGCACCTGCAGATTGTGCAAAATGCTGCAGTGTGACTTTTAACTAGAACAAAAAGGTTTGAGCCAGTACCCCTCATCTCCCTTCCTTGGTTGCCTGGTTGTTGTTGGTTTGCAACAGCAAACCAAAAACATAGCAATATCCCTGTTATGCAGATGGAGTAAATCAATCCCTACAGACAGAGATGACAAGTCACTCCACCCATAAATGTTGGCATAGCATGACTGCAGTATGAGATTTGTGCTGCCTTAGCCTGCAACAAGCTTTCTGTGTCATTAGTAAAGTACGTTTACGAAGACAAAAAAATAATCGGAATAAAGGGCCGAGCCGAATAAAAAAAGCTTCATGTAAACAATATGATGATCGGATTAACCTTAATCGAAATGATTGAGTTGTAATCCAAATGAGAGGGGTGGTTAATGCCGATTAATAATCCGATCAATGTGCATTTAAACGCTTGTCTGGCTCAAGTTATTGCAAATGTGGCAAACTGACCCGAGTGTGCGTGTCATCTGACGTAAACCTGATATATTTCTGTGATGTTGAGTAGCAGAAATACGTCGGGAAGCAAAACTGTCAAGGCTCCCGACACAACCTTTCTATTCGAAAAAACAAAAGAGCTCAAAACTGTTGCTTACTCAGAAAGTTTCAACCGTAATTAGAACCTTGTGCAAGTCCAGCCTGGGCGCTCGGAAGACAAATGAACTCCTACTGCTTTGTTTACTATTCTTTGTTGTTTAGCAAAGACGGAAGTTCTTCTTTTTCTGTGTTTTTTTAGGGTAATTTGATAACTGCATGTCAGAGTGGTTCTATTCTGAATAAACTCAGATACATATAAACGCACATTATGATTGGATTAATTGATTGTGTGCCCATATAAACGGTACAATCCGATGAATTAATGCAAATACATTTTGATCCAATTGTGACATTTTCTGCATGTAAACATAGCTGTAGTTGCCTGAGTTTAAGACTTTCTCTAGGAGTGCTGTTAGACATTGTTTAGATTTTTCACACGACATCATGCATCTATTTATAGAAAAAAAGATATTAAACCACTTATATCCCCCGTAGCCTGGAAGCAGCTAAGCAGACCTGTGCCATCACTTTACTGCCGATGTTCCTTTAAACACCTTTGAATGAAACGCACCAAACTTTCCACAAAGACCTACTTTTGTCTTGTCAGTTCTTAGAGGAATTCCCCCACAGTCTTGGGGATTATAAAGATGTTTTTTGGCAAATCTGAGACACGGCTGTGCAGTTTTGGCCTTGGAACTGTCTGGATGTCACTTTTGTCCATCGTTGTGAAAACTGCATTTTGTGTGATCTCAGGTTTGTCTCATATTAACATTTATTTGACATATAAATATAGCAAGAAATGTAGATGAAAACTGTAAGGGGACTGGAAACTTTAGCATTTTAGAACTTTGTGTTCTAAAATTTTAAACACAGCAGAAAATAAGAAGTGTGATTAGCCTCCAAAACAAATAGGAGATTGTAATCCAGTATAAAAATAACCAAAAAGATGTAGAGATTTAGACACTGTGAAAGTACAAACACCTACTTTTTACGCATCTCTTCTCGTGTCTCTGAAGCTGAAGGTTCTGCAGGTTTCGCACCTAAAAATCAAGAAGTAGATATCAAACTTAGCAATGTTATTATAGAAGGGTGTCCAAGCTTTACAGAGGAGCACATAACAGCAGACTCCATTTTAACCTTAATCATTTTTAAATTCTAAAGATTTTAAATAAACATCTAAAAAAAAAATCCCATTTATAGCATGTTTTTATAAGCACTGTGAGGTAAGTTTATAGATTCTGTGTTCATGTTTAGTGTGTTGTTTTACAATGACGTGCAATCATACATGGTTTTCCCTTTTCAAGGAATAACGTCTGCATAGAAAATGTGCTATGCAAGGAAATGTCACAGTTATTGATAAGGACATACTCGATGACGTCTTGTGACCGTCTGGAGCAGGCGGAGAAGGACCAACTCTTTCCGATCCCTGAGATTCCCTCATCCGCCGGAGCACATCCTCGGAAAGCTGGACCAGAAAGTTAACATGAGAACACACACATTGTTATGACCAATGCTAGCTATTGTCTCGTTAAGCAGAATGGTAGACCCGTTCCTAATCCCGCCTCTTGTCAGTCTTTCCACCTGTCAATCATGTAGGTAAAATATTGGCTGTTTTTCTTTCAGGGATCACCAGTTATTTGAGATATTTTTTTTTAAAACCCATCTTTTCTATTGTTTTTACTTAAAACACATAGTATATTTAAATTACAGCACATGATTCAATAGCTTGTAAAACCACCATTACTATTTTATTAGTATTATTTTCTATATGACATTTTAAGTCTCTTACGTCACTGTAGAGAAATGCTGGCCCACTAATCTGTACGCTCTTGCTTCAGTTCATTGAGGTTCCCAAGAACTAGTTTGTACACAACATTACATTGATTTTGACTAAGCTACCACAGCGCATCGAGTCTTTTCTTTTTGAGCCCCTCTTTTGTGGATTTGCCGCCATCCTCGGTTTCACCAGGGCCTAAGCCAGCCTCATATTTTACTTTAGAAAACTTTCAGAGAAGACCTCCCGGTCGATGCCTGCAAAACCAGCTCAAATCACCAATGATCCACCTCCATGATAGACAGCTGCTATAAGTTCTTTGTGCTTAAGTGATTGGCTCTCATCAAAGATTGTGCACTATGGCAAGATATCGCTCCATTGGTCTCGTCTGTCTAAAGGAAAGTCTGGTTTGTTCAGGTAAGAACAAAAATGTTATCTCTTAACATCAAAATGAGTAGTGTTAGCTGCGATATATATATATATATATATATATATATATATATATATATATATATATATATATATATATATATATATATATATATATATATATATAGATATAAAATACTGCCCTATCTGACATTGGGATAAAGTTACCTGGCCATTCCCCAGTAAACATGTCCACTGGGGCCCCGCTGAAAATCAGGTCCCAGTGGACAGCCCGCTATTAGGAATGGACTCCTGAGAAGATGGCCAGCTGTCTCAGATCTTTTCCATCTGTAAATAATATTTTTAACTGAAGGACACTGGACTTCAAGCTAAGAAACGACTACATGCATCTTCCCAGAATAACAAGCAGCAACGCTTGCCACTTTAAGGTCATTCATTGCTGATGTTTTTCCACCTTGCCTTTGTGTTAACACACACACACACACACACACCTCTGACCCAATAAAGGCCAAGACTTCTACTTCTATACACAGGTGGTCACACTGGCTGATAATAACCACTTTACAGAAAGATGGGTCCCAGCTGCTTCTCTGGGATCGTTGCTAATAGCTGGTTAACTACTTTCCCTCATGAATCCTATAGAAGAAGGCACTTATTGCCTGTCATGGCAGCTTTCTTTCCACCTTACAGTTAGTGCATACTATCATACCAGCTAACGTGAACAGAAGCTATGAAGGTCCCGGTAACTAGCTCCATACACGTCTGATTTGAACGCATATGAACAAGTAGAAAAGTTAAACAGGTGTTATATCCACAGTGGGACGAAGAGAGATGGTATGACCCGAGTCCATTTAGGAAACCATCCATTCTAGCAGGGACCGAACTCGGCGTCATTATCCACACAGTTATATGAGCATTTATCGCCATGTATAATCAGTTAGTAAAGCCAACTGAGTGTATATTAAATACCTTCACTCCTTCAACCACTGTGACCTTCTCGTCTTCGTCCAGTCCGAAAGACACGTTCCTCGCTTTGCTCCCATTGCCTCCCATTCCGAGCGGCCAGCTGCCCGTTCCCACGGGATTAGCAGCAAATATTTAAAGCCCCGCTTGTTGACAGTCGTCAATAACGGCAGGAAGACATTAACGACGCGAAGGTTGGAGCCGCCGCCACCGCCGCTGCTTGTCAAATTACTCCAATAAAGGTCATTTCAGCGTTGCAGTATCCTGAAAGCTCATTGGTCGGAGGAAATAATTCGCAGTCACTGGAGTGGGCGTGGCTCGAGAATGGTCGCAAAGCACCATGGGAGTTGTAGGTTGACTTGCGTCGAGTAGCGCATTGCTGCAGAAGGAAGCTACTAGTCAGACACACTTAAGCTAACCTTTACCGTGGCCAGTTTTTCTATTTGTTTTATTTTGTCATACATTGTCATTTCGGTAACCTAAAGTTCACCCTCCCACATAAGGCAACGTATCAATGTCTTTGTGATTTTATTATTTTCTTTGTAGTTCTGTGTTTTTTCCCCCCTCCTTCCAAGATGTTTGTTTGCATTCTTTGAGCTTTATGTGAACTCATTGCATCTATTTCAGGAAAATCTGGCAGATTCGAAACGTTGCTTCAATTCAATGCATAAAGCAAGTCAATAAATAGTTATTGCTGTAATTGGGGATTTTAATAAAATTGGAAATTTAAACATTCTATTTATCTATATTTTTTTCTATTAAAAAAACGTGTTGAATTACTTTTCAACATTATTTTTACCCATAAACAATGAAGATATGTCAGTGAGAAGACTGGATTCTCTGTTTTTGTCCACACACGGGAATACTTCATAAGGGGACATGTCCTTGTTAATTCATGTAAAAAAAAAAAAAACTTATGTTGAAAGCATACATAATTACTTTGTGTTTGAAAATCCTGTGTAGCATTGTTTAATAAATGTATTTTATCTCTATCTAACCCTGCCAGTCAGTCACCGGTTAGGACTAACACTGCTATGGTCTGCCAATATTGGTTTGAATTTGAGCAGTTGTAGAGTTTTATCAGTCTGACCTCAAAAGTCATTTGATTACCGACACAAACATTTTAAATTGTTTCATGATGTTCTACAGCACAAATAAATTAAAATTGAACCCTGAAAAAGTTATTATTTGAAGCCATAAAGAACTCAAAGTTTTTATTCTTGAAGATTTAAGTATTCATTCAAGCATTGACACATTTATAAATGTATATTTTTTTAACAAATTACTTATTGTGGAACCTCAATTGATGAGGACCAGGATTTAATGCTCTTTAGTGATCACCTCAAGCCAAATCATGAAAAAAAAAAAAAAACATTTGGTTTGATCAGTGTATTAAAGCAATTTTGAAGTCCAAACGTTTTGGGTTTTTTCCTGCAGAACAGCTGCAACAGTAATTCTTCTATACTGAGAGTATACTCTCAGTATAGACTTATACTGAGCTCAGTCTATTGGGCCCACCATCACTGCACCTGCACTACCTGTACCATCAGCTTTACATGTTTTAGTCCCTGTGTTCTTCCAGTTAACGGCTGAAGAAAAATAAAAAAAGTACTCCCAGTGTTTGGAAGGAGAACAGTTTTCTGGGTGAGCTAAAGTAGAGTGAGTTCAGACCTAACGCAGTGCTGCTACACTGATTAACCACTTAACTATTTGAAATGACATACAGATATTCACATCTACTGATTCTAGTGGTCGCAAATATGCATGAAAACCAATAAGAAACAGAAAACATACAGGAATATAAACAGCCTCGTACCAGATGAAGCTCTAAAGATGATCCCTGTCCTAACGACCATTTGACTATGGCAGTACCTCACAGAGCTTGGGGGCTGTCCGTCAACATCTGGCTCAGATAAGTAAAGGTGAACAGAACCCATGCTAAAATGGGTCATAATTTGCTCGTTCCGCATGTTAACCACTACCAGCTAATCAGCTCACCTTTTGAGCTTTTAATAATGTCATCAGTGCAAAGAACCATAAGGCTGAACTTGCAGCGTTTCATTTCGTTTAGTGTGCTTATTGATAGCATTTTATGAAATCCTGCAGTAGAAATCCATACTTTATTGCTGTTTTAAGAAAGGGTGTTGTTTTTTTTATACAAAAATGTGTAAATACACCACAGGATACTAGCCGCCTGTGCATGTCTAAAGGTGCAGTTACCAAATAACGGCAGGAAGGTCTTCATTCTTTAGAACGCTTGAATCCAAAAATGAAGACAAAAGAAGAAAGAGTCAAGTTTATTTTGCAGCACATGGAATGGCCAACACACTGTAATTAAAGCACCACCTGCAGAACTTCACTATGAAAGATTTGGTGTAGGAAAATAATGTGGATTCCTCATGATGCCTTGTTTTATGTTGGGGGAGAGAGGGGGGACCTTGAGACGCCTGTTTTCCGAGCGAGTCAAAAATCATTCAGCAGCAATTATCATTGCACATTAGGGGTTTCAAGGTCAGGCAAATATTTCCAAAAACACTCTGCACTGTGTTGCTTTACATAAATAACCCAATAATTTCAGAGTACAAATCACTACAACACAATAAAACTGGAATATGCAAGTTATAATTTGGAAACGCTGTGGTTTTTACGGGAAAACTGGAATTATGCTCCATGGCTGGTTGGCATGTGATGTGATTCAAACACACGAATGATGGTAGAAGATTTTCTTTTAAAGACACGGGAAATTAAAGAATTACCCCTGAAATTAACTGATCTGTTTTTCTTAATTTAAAAAAAAGAAGAAATTGCACACATTATAATTTTTCTTTGCTTACTGCAAATCAGAGGCTCTAATTACCTGACAAGACTTATACCTTAAATACGTTAAGACTGAGCAATATTGTTTCTGGTCTCATAACAACCGGTTCTGCATTAAACACACCAAATAAACGGCATCGCCAGCCAGCCTCTTCAAAGACACAAAACTACAAATTCTGCAAAGAAAATGAAAGCGAGAACCCACAGGAACGCCTGCCAACAAGCAGAAGCAGATTTGCAGATTAGGTCACACATAATGACTTCGGTACAAAGTCTGAAGCCATTAGGTGTCTTTGCAGAGGCAGGAATGTTTTTTTTTTCTCCTTTCTTGTACAAAAAAAAAAAAAAAAAAAAAAAAACACAAAGCAAAGGCAGACGTTTTAAAGTATGAACACAATCAAACGGTACAAAGATTCTCAATGAAATACAACTTCTTTTCAGAATTGTTCCTGCTCCTCATTTGATCCGTGGTCTTCTAATGCTTGCCTTTTAGGAGCTGCTATGTGGTTTCTCATTTTTAAACTTAGAAAAGCAAATATATATATTAGATTACAAACCGCTGACGCTTGTGCCCGAAAAAACACAAACACCCAATTCAGCCAGCTCAGTTACGAAGAAGACGACACACGGACTCCTTCATATGCTGGTCCTCGAACCTTTCAGCGAGAACGTAGCTGTGTTATCAAATAGAATGTTAAGATTTATTTATTTTTTTCAGATTTGGCCATTTAAAAACAGGGCTCCAACTGCATAAATAAGGATAGGGGAGTTGACTTTTGGTGCTGGAGTTGGAGGGAATGTGCTGAGACAAGTTGCTAAGCAGTCAACGTCGCAGGGTCTGTGGAGCAGAATCAATAGAGAGCATCGGGGGCAGCGGCCTCGGCGCGGAGCCACAGCAGCGGCACACTCTGGCAACACTGTTCCAAAAGCAACAACTCTGTCCTTCACAAACGGATAAGCAAACGTCTCTGTTTAAGAGTCCATTTGTTTAAGCTTTTCCGGCATTAAAGAAAGACCCAAGATCATACTTCATCGGCGTCCAGCCAACTGGCTCAGCAGCACTGCTCTGATCCCCGTCCTGCCAAACGCCCGTTATCCACACCGGGCTTCGGCTGCGTAGCCGTCCGCCCTTTCACACATTGATGGGTCTCCAACGGTCAGCTTCAATGCTGTTGATGCTGCTTGACCCATAGGGTCCCGACGCAACGTCGTCCAAGTAGGCGCCGACCATGCGGGAGCTGCCGGGGCCGGCGCCATCGATCTGCGTGGAAGAGTAGTACAGGCCCTGGTCGGTGAGGTCCTTGCGGCCAAGGGTGGCGGCGATGGTCGGAGGGAGGTGGACGTCGCTTTCATCCGGCTCGTCCACCTGCGACTTGTAGGAGAACAAGATCTTTGGTTCTGAACTGCAACAGAGGACGAAGAAAAAAATGAAAACTTTGTCACACACAAAGAAAAACTGCCGTTTCAAAATCCACCAAATGCATTTCATGAACTGAAACCAATAGAGTGACTATGAACTGCGCCAGTCCTTCTTTTTTGGAAAGGTTTGACCTGCTGATAACATTTTAGCCAATTCTGATTTCATTTTAAGAGCTATAATATAAGAAGATATCACAACAACAGCACTGGACATATTTTTTCCCCAGACTTCCTAACTCCTGCTTCTGGAGGTCGTTAATTACACCAGCAGAGCAAAGTCGACAACCTGCCGCTGTGTGAGAGCACAGACTGAGTAGAACAGGGTTTACTTTTATTTTAACCAAATGATTACACAATTCACGTAAAGCACTTTGCATTGCCTTGTTGTAGGGATGGACGATAATTTAATAATATATATGGATGGGGAACAAAAAGGGTCAATAAAAAGTTCTATAGAACAGTTCTCCTTCCTTTTGCATTCTAGCCTATCATGTAGGTTAATATTAGTCGTTACATCCTCCCAACCAATCAGAAACGCAGACCTAGGAACACAAGCTCCGCCCCCTTCAAAGAGTTCAGGGAGCACGCTTTTTTTTTATTGCAATTTTGGTAAAAAGTTGGTTGAATAAAGGGTTGGGTTTGAATTGCATGTTTGTTGTTTATCCCAAAATAGGTTGCTAAGCAACAGCATAAAATGGCCAGAGATCAATACGGCTTGCCAAGTGTGCACCGTGCCGCTAGCATTACATTATTCACTAGAGAGCATAGATCTTTATGTGTGAGATTTCTATTAAAAAAATGGCTGCATGTCAAAATGCAACATTATCTATAAAAGACAGATTTTATGGCTGTGAGGTTAAAAACCTCAGAGATAAAACAGCACCTCTCCTAAACTCTCTTCAGCCTTCTTATCAGCGGAAAGTCTCTCGCAGCTTGCATAAATTTCAAATTCAAGAATTAAGAGTCTTTATTGTCATTATATAACCATAATGAAATTTGTTGTAACTCTATGCGTCGTAGAAAACAGTTTTTTTTTTAACAGCTATGGTGAACGAGCATGTACACTGGCGTTAGGTGAGCGCGTCACAATGACTGCCGTGTGGGACAACCAATAGATAAGATCATCCACTATACCTTTAACTCTTAAGATATAAGATTTAAGTACATTTTTTTTTTCTTTTTTTTTTTTTTAAATGAAGTGGTGAGACCTTGTGTTCTGCCACATAAATGAAATACAACTACCTACCCAAAGAATCCCTTGAGGAATGTGATGTAAATGAGCGGAGCAAAGGCAGAAAAATACAGGAAGGTGGTGACATCCACGCAGCTGGTGGAGAGAAGACAAACAGTGGACAGTCTTAGTAAAAGCTACACAGCATAATTTGCTCTTACTGGTTAAACAAACAGTGGGTCGTCTGTCAGGAGCAATACAGCCAATGAACTCCATTCACCGAGAGGTTTATCTCATGTTGCCCCATAATAAACAACGTGGCAATAAAATAATAAAATACAAGTTATACGTGACAGGAATCGTGCTTTAAAATGACGAGAACAGCTCCTGCTCCCAAGCCAAGGAGAGAGCACTCACCAGAGTCCTTCGATGATCCCGGCACAGAGCAGAGCGCTGCCCAAGCCCTGGACGAAGTTCAGCAAAGACAGGATGGCTGCGTACACGTAGAAGCTCCTTTTAGCTGGAGAAAGGAAGGGAAGCAAGACTCGTGATTAAAAAAAACAAAGCCGTGGAGTGGATGGATGGATGGATGGATGGATGGATGGAGGGGGATCCAACGACAATCTGTCTGTGTGGATCGTTTTGTTTCATTTAATTTGACTACCCGAAAAGAAAAAAAAACATAATTTTCCAGGTGTCTGCAACTTAGTGCTGACACTGTTGAATTGATTTCCTCCATATCGTCTGGGAAGCTAAAAGAAACACAACCTCTTGGGCAAACGCGCCTTTCTTTAAATGTTGATGCTTTCCGTCTCAAAGATTAGAAATGTTATTAAAAATAAGTCATCGTGTTTCAGGGAGACCGCCGCCCTCATCAAAATGGTCTCTTTATTAAATTTAGGTCCTGTTGGTGTAGTTTGTAAGTCGAACGTCTGCAATAGAAGACGCAGAAATTGATCAACTTACCAGAGAGCTCAACTATTGTATTACGAGGTCCCTTCATGTCAAGATTAGATCCTCTTTCAGCTTCCAACAGGACATCTCAGCACTTTTTTAGCTCGGTTTTTTTTAAAGGGGAAAAATATATTTCAGCATAGGTTTGTGCCACGTTTCCATTAGTTATGCTAGTTAGGGATTAACTACATACTATCCCATTACGATTTAAATGTGAGACCTACATAAATGATGAAAGTTTCTTATATAATAGCTTACATCAACCTTACAAGCACCTTTGCCAACTCTAAATTGCTGTTTTCGGTGTATGACTTGAGTGTGTTTACACCGGTATTAACTACCTCAAACATCTTTTCTGTTCATTGAACATTTCTAACAGTTAGTGATGACAGATTTTAGCCAACATTTGAAATCCCTGCTTTCAAACCAAGCAGCGTTGAGTATTTAATCGACTCAAGACAAAGGAGCTGGTCGTCAGCAGGCTAACAGTAAAGGCCCAAACACACCAAGTTGTTGTTGAAGACGTTTCGCTTCCTCTCCAGGAAGCTTTTTTATCAAGCTTTATACTACTGCCTAACAAAGGCCTTGTAAGCTTTATGACAGTAGCATAAAGCTTGTTACTCATCATTACTCCAGACTTTTTGAATTGAGAAAGCTTCTGGGAAAGGAAGCGAAACGTCTTCAACTACGGAAAACAAGTCCAGTTGCTTTGGTTTTTTTTTTACTTTTTTTGGAATGACCATGACCAGGATGACTGAGAATCTTCACCAGCATAGAGCAGGGCTCTTCGTTGGTCGGAGCTAAGCACCACAGCTGCAGAGAGCTGCGAGCCGGTCTGCCCACTTCGACCTGAACTAATTGCTAGGACGCGGATTTCCATCGGATCGAATGGTTTGGTGTGTTTCGGCCTTAACGATTTGCTTTAATTGGCCGAGCCTGCAGGGAGCTAGATTCAGGATTTGTAGGATTCCAGGGAAAGCTGAATGTTTGGGGATTCATTCATTTTGACTGAAACAAATAAACCGCCGCCAGCCGATTAAAATCAATCAACTAAAGAAATATACAGATATATTAATGGGGAAGGCATCGAGTGAACAAAAACACCAGTTTAAAACTTGCTAATATAATGATAAACAGATGGATAAAACCTTAACCTTTTTTTTCCCCCATACGTTTCCAGACCCAGACATGAAATGCTGAAATTCTATACTTTTCCACACTGCATAGGAACGCTGACAGTAACAGTTCGGCCGGTTTAGCGTACACCTCCAAGATGTCATTTCTTCTCTTTGGTGCGTTTAAAGCTCAGACTTACACGGCAGCGATATCCTTTCCCTCACTGGAGTTTTAGGAAGGGCGACAATCAGAGAGTAAACCTAAAAACAGAAAGAAAAAAAAGGAAAGAACAAATGAGCCACATCATGAGCTAAAAAGGAGTTTGGTCTGCTTGGTTTATCGTGTTGATCTGTTGATGCAGGAGCAAAGTTTACTGACCAGGAAGAAAAAGCAGGAACTGGCTAACCAGAAGTGCCGTCCTCCGTGCCCATAGATGTTGAAGTCCTCGGCGGACAGGTGACTGTCAGGGTACAGTATCTCCAGCGTTCCCTGCAACGACGCCTCATTTAGCTCGTCTTTATTCCCCCCTGTTATGACTTGTGTCAATAGCAACCTGTGATTACCTGTGTGATAGAGTACGCCAGGGCCAACACGGCAGTGATCGCCAACACGCGCTTTATGCTGGACTTGCTCTCCAGGTGGCCTGAGAACAACAACAACACCAACAGGTTTGCTCATGGCTGCCGTAAGAGATAACGACCCACATCGGCTACAGCGCTCTTCAAGGGATCTTTCAAGTGAACAAAAGGCAGACGAGATGCAGCGCGCTGTTTGGAGCGCAGAAAAAGAGAAGTGAAACTAACCAAAGGCGAGTCCCAGGATGATGACGCTGAGCTCAATAGCCAGCAAGAAGAAGCGGGTGATTTCCCACAGCACCTAAAAACAAACGACAGACACGGTGAGAATCCGCGGCAGCGAAGGCAGTTTGTTGGTTTTTTTTATTCGACCGGCAACACAGGCATTACCCTCAGTCCATAGGAGCATAAAGGCCCCCTGAACGCTGCAGCCGTGACAGTGTGTTATGAGAACAGCCGGTCCATCACTGTAAATCTGCAGGAATGTGTCTGGCAGGCATGGAATGCAGAAGCCCTGCCTTTCAGTTTCTACGTGAAAGCCCAAATGCAACCTGCACAGCCCCTCTCCTCTGAGTTATTAGGAAAAGACACGTGTGTGCCCCGCTGATTTACAATCTCTATGCATTCCTAGTTATTAAAATATACCAAACACTCTAAAAACAAACAAAAAGGAATACTATTTTTTTTTGTAAATTTCACTTTTCTTTTAAACTGGAAGTTTACATATAAATAGAAAGGGGATTATTCTCATATGTTTAGAGTAAGCACAAGTCTGTTATGGCAAGGAAAACTCTGACAGGGCTTGAAAATGACAAAACCGGAAGGTTATAGTTGTCTTCAAAAACAAATTTCTTTCAGGACTTAAATGTAATTAATAGTTAAGTTTCACAAGTAAAAAAATATATATATTTTGTGCAAGACTCAACCTACTGGACTTCAATATTTTAGCATTTGAGGAAGAAGCACAAATTTCTGAGATGTAAAAACAACAAAGGTTACGTGTACAAATGAATCGTACTTTGAAGCTTTGACTATAATATATTGTCTAACCTAACCTATTCAAGTGGAGATTATAATGCATACCTTACATTGTCTTTATTAGGGTTAATCTTCATTTGAAAACAATACCTGCTGCTGGCAGAGATGTTAACCTGCCACAGATTATGAATAGGTCTGATATTTGGGAGGGCTGGTCATATTATCTCCATATAGAGCAACTTTTGATCCTCCATTTATGGTTTACTGCTATGAATTAGGCTTATGTAACTTTAATACAGCCACAGGTCACTTTGATTTGCTTTAATGTAGTCATAGGCTACATTCACACTGCAGGGAGATGCGACTCATATCTGTCTTTTTCACGACAACGTGAACGGCTCAATTCCGATCTTTTCACCCCCCACACAAAAAATCTGATTTGTGTCCGTTCCACATGTGGTGCTAATTCAGATACGTATCAGATTATTTTCAAAGCATCCGCTGTCTGAACGGTCATGTCGTATTTTATCCGTCTTTTACGTCCCTCTCCTGTCTCTCACCACACGTCCACACAGCAGCAGCAGCTAGCGCTCCATAAAGGACCGTTGTTAATAGCTGTGCTGCTCTCTCCTTACCTTCCTTCATCTTGCTATGATGTGGTCTTAATATTATCAGATCCCATTTGTTCAACAGCTTTCTAATACTATCAAGGAGAGATGCCGGCCAGTATCCGTGTTTTTTTTTTTCACTAAACTTTATTGAACACTTCTAGAAACAATTCCATTCAGCACTTCCCCAAACAGAGCGCTGCTGAGTGACGGCTCCTTCTGTTATCCGCTTTGAGGTCTCGAACCGTTCAGACAGCAGTATGATGACAGCCTCACTTAATAGTAGTATTAGCAGCCAACTCAAAAAAAAAAATCTGACTTTAGCAACAACAAAAAAAATCTGAATTGAGCATCAAGACCTGCAGTGTGAACGTAACCATGATGTCTCAGATTTAACAGAAGTCAACAGACCCAATAATTCACCTTATTTCCATTCAAATCATAATGGAGATAATAGAAAGAGAAACTATTGTATTTTCAAATGAAATAATACAGCAGTTTTCAGCATTCTCTTATTTATCAATAGCATCCATGAAAACACTTCATTTCTCAGCAGTTCATTTCTCAACAGAGAAATGAACTGCTACCCTAGTAGTATGCACATTTTAGGCATTCTTGGTGGCGCTTACAACCAGTCGCAATTCTCATCATGCTTTTGTAAATGTATCTATCTTTCTTACTTTGTCCACAATGGTGGCGGCACTGGACGCGCTGACAGTCATGGACACAATAGCGCGAGTGATTCCAACTGCTGCGACAACAAACACCTAAGAAACAGAGTACACAACATATTAGTCAGCAAACACACACACAGGCCAGCACACAGAGACTGTCCGTGCTGCTGCTGTCGGCTCGCCATAGCCGGGATGTTCTCCTTAGTACGGCACTGGTTGATAACGACGGGCCAGAACAAGGACAAAGACAGTTAAAGGAAGAAAGGATTATATAAAAGCAAACATCCGTTTTACATGTCAGTACATTGGTTGAATAGGGAACTTTGTTTTATGGGTTAGGGCTATTAGACGAAAGAGAAACCAAAAGAGTCCAGCGGCTTCTATAGCGACACGATTATTGCTGTAACAGACTCAGGAGACCAAATATGTGCAATTCCCCCCCAAAGTGTCCTTAATTGGATCAGCCAACAGATCTTTTTAATTAAACCTTTATTTAAGCAGGTAAGAGACCCACAGGGATCAAGCCCTCTTTCACAAGGGGAGACTGACCAAGAAAGGCAGCGATCATGGAAACAGCCAAATGATAAGCAACATTAATAACAAAGTGCGAGCATGGATTTGTATTTATTTGTTTATTAAAAAGGGACAACGCATATTAATAAACACGAGGTAAATATGAGAGATTACCGCCAGTGCTACTTTCCATCTCTAGTCTTTGTACTTTGTTCCACTTTCTTTATTTTACTCAAAAACAAACTAAGTTTAGGGGCATGAGCTCAGATACAATAAAAGGGATTATCCTGTAATTCTGTTTTGCTCAATTTAGAAATAAACTACCAATAATAAAAAAAAAAAAAAAAAAAGCTGGATATTTTCCTCCGCTCCAACTGAGAATGGGCAGGTTAGACCTCAATGAAAACTGGGAATTGGTATCAGGCAGGTCAAGCGCCATGTGTGCATCTTTAATGACAGGTAAAGGCTTTCTGACCTACCAGAAAGTAGAAGGTGACAAAAATGGGGCTGGAGGTGAGGCGAATCTTGGCCCTCGCCGAGGGCAGCTTCCACATCAGGAACACGAAGAAGGCCACGTTAGGCACCAGCAGCAAGATGTCCCAGAAGCGCACCCTAAGGCAGAAAGGTGAAAAGGTGAGGCGTCCTGCACAATCTGGGTCGTTGTTTTTTTTTCTTTTTAAATCTACCGTCATCTACGGTACCTGGACTCTCCAATATCCTCGTACAGGACCTGCAGGCATTTGTGAGGCCTGCTGATGTTGGCCTGGCCGTCGGGCTGAAAGGTCGGGAACGCCGACGTGTTCTCCGGTGGCGCCGGTGACGCCGTGTCATTGTACTGAGCCAGCGCGACCGCAGCGGCCACCGTGGCGAGCATGGCGTCAGCGCCTGAGGAGGAGAGAGAAAATAAAAATTAAATAAAAACGGGGGATTATGTCCGACGAAGCTCCCGTCTGGCTCCCCCGAGACGTGGACTCTGTAAAACGTTGGTTTCTCTCTTTTTCTTTTCTCAACATGAGAACGTCGGTCAGTTTAAACTTATATCAACACAAGCTCTTTTATAAAGATCTTTTTTTTTTTTTTTTTTTTTTAGAAAACTATTAAAACTATTGGTACCGTTTTTGGTAATTCACTGCACCACCAGTTTTGGTCAATCAGGCGTCACTTTGGTCTCTTCTTTGTCTAATCTCTCTAGATGACGCAGCATCCCAGGTCCTCTCTTGAAGTCTTTTCAGCTCACCCGTGTTTTGTTATTTTATTTTAATTTTTTTAGGATTTAGACCTGGGAACTTGGACAGCCAGAGAAAGTGGCAGATCATATTTCAGGTGAACCATTTCTGTGAGGATTCGTCCATATAGGGGTTAGACGTTATTGGGTAGAGTCCACCAGATTTCTTTTATTTCACATCTCCTGATATTTCAAATAGCCGTTTGCTGACAATGCGGCCTGTGTGACCGTTACGCAATCTGTAGTCTCCGTTTCTGCTGAAGAAGAGCCAGGAAGAGAACCATATGAAACTGCTGATCAGAAAACTGTCAGATTATAAGACTCGCACTGTTGGGTGTCTCGCATCATTCACTGCGGCCCATTAATAATCACCCACCTCCAGAACTTCCCTCATAAGGTCAATCCTCTTCAAAGCCGAAGGTTGCAGCAAAAGCACCATTTTTTTTTTAACCTTCAACAAACACAAATCATAACTGCAAAGGGAACTAATCCCCATCCAGGCCTATTTCCTGGAAGACCGTCCCTGTGTCGTGTTCACACCTCCGGAAAACAAAGAGTCAGGGATTAACAGACAGCTTTTAGAAATGTGGATTAGTTGTGTTGCTTTCATTTTAATACGTTTCCATAATTATCATTCATTCCCACCCCAACAACAGTGGTTCTGTAACCTGAGATCAAAGGCAGATTTTATTTTAATAATGTTTACAGTCGGATCTATGCTGCTGCAACGGAACAGAAAAAAAGCAGGTGAATTTATTTATCTCTCTAGTTACATTATGTAACAGGTCTTTACTCCGTCCACCCCTGACAGCCAACCCGCTGTGCTACAGAGATCCTGTGACTGAGAGCCGCTCACCGGCAGCAGAGAGGATCTGTCTCCTCTCACTACAGCAGCCAGAGCCTCTCCCGGTAGGACTTGTCTAAAGTTAAACACCACCGGCAGCCCGGCTCAGAGTCCTGGGCGCCGGCGATCACGCCTGCTTTCTCTTAAAGGGGAATCCGGGCGTCAGCTAAAAGCGGCTAATGTAGCCCGCTGCTAGCTGTCGGAAGACGATATTTGAGAACATGATTATCCTCCCTGCCGCCGCCTCGCCTCGCCTCGTCAGGAGTTAAACACGTCGAAGATGACCGTGTTGGGGAATGTTTTTAACTTTTTATTATTATTTTATTTTTTGAGTCGCCACAAGCGAGCACTGCTCGAGAGCCGACAGCGTCGGCGTGAAAACAAACGTAAACCACAGCCAGCGCTTTCGTACGCTGACACATAACAAGCGCTCGAAAAATTGTAAACAGTCCAGGCTTACCGCTTCGGACGACTCGATGTAAAGCTCGTAATCTCTCCCGAACGGCCTAGTCTAGAGACCCGATTCCAGCGTGAGCTAGACCCGATGTCGAAGCCGCTGTAAGCATACGAGACGTCGATCATTTATCCGAGACATAGCTGCGTCTCCTGGACACTTTCCTTTGCACAAATTTCCCGTGCGGTCACCTGACCGGCTGACGGTGGCTCTGCCTCATTTCTGCGTCGGAGCAGTTGACGGCGCGCTGCGCGGGCGGTGTCCGCACGCCGTTTGAATCTGCGAGCCCCGCGTCGGGCACGGAAAAAGGAGCAGACCCACACCTGTTTAAGTCTCATATGTGTGTCTTGTGAATTCATTTCTGTTAAGAAGGATACGGTTACTCTTTTCTGACCATTTACGTTAGGCGTTGATTCTTCTTTTTTTTTTGTTTTTTTTTTGTTTGAAATTCAAAAATAAGTAAAAAAGTATCGCTAAAATTTAAAAAGATCTCTCTCTCTCTCTCTATCTATCTATCTATCTATCTATCTATCTATCTATCTATATATATATATATATATATATATATATATATATATATATATATATATATATAAAGAGAGAGAGAGGTGAGTTATGTCCATTCAAATTCAATAAATAAGAATAGTATTGAAAAATGTAATTTACATTTAGTGATTTGATACAATAAATGATGCACCAACACTACAAACAGACAGATGCTTTCGAGGCTTTATTTCTGTTGAATGTGTTTTTCCACGTCCAGCTAATGAAAACATGCCATTAAGGATTAGAATATCACCTTAGACCCAGAAACAACTATTTCAATACAAAAACGTGGGCTTAGTGAAAAGTATGTTTAATACCATGCTTAAAGACTTTTATACTTTGAAAGGTACTTTTAATCTAACAAGACTTCATTGGAACGCATACTCTTAATTTACTGAACCAGAACATTAAAATATTTGTACATGCCGAACATACAGTTTAGCAGAACTTTGGACATGATTAGTCAAGTTTATTTCCATTGATCTGTCTTATTTTTGACCAATGTAACACTAAAAAGACTCGGGCTAATAATTTGGACACATTTGGAGATAATTACAATTTCTGATATAATACAGCAACAGACTCAAATCTGTAATTGAGAAGGAGTACAGATTACTCTTAATATTATCCCCCCTTTTTTTTTTTAGAAAAGTAACTTCCATGTTTTTCTCTATAATTAGCTATAAACAATCATATTTTAAGTGCTTTTAGCAGTATGTTTTAATATCTAGGCATTTTAGATGTTTTTTTTTGTTTGTTTGTTGTTGTTGTTTTGTATAGTTTATAACTAGTTAACTATACCTTATGCATCATCAAGACATAAAAATGTTCCTAAACTCTAAACAAATCAGTGATGCTTACAATTCACAGAAAACTTTTACATTTTCGCTTCGCTTCAACTAACATCTTGTCCCAGACACTCAATTTTATTTCTGTGCATCTGTCCGTGGAAAAGACCAAAAGCTGATGGATTCCCAGTGAGCCATAATCTGAAGACTTTCCTGTACTGTCCATCTGTGGGAGATTTTCTTTAACCCTGGCATTGCTTCCTCGACCTCAGAAAAATTACCTCCTTGGACGAAAACAAAACTAAGCAAAATGTAGTCTTTTAAAAACTCCATAAACTACAAAAATGTTATAAGAAAGGAAAAATAATGAATAATACAAAAGCAATTTTTGAATGTGAATCTTTTATTGCTAAATATATTACAATGGACATAACATTAAAAGCACTGCACTTAATCGATACCACAACTTTTCACGTATCAATGTAGCTCACAATCTTCCACGGCAATTAGAATCTCAGCTACACGTGTTTTTATGCCGAGAGAGACATCTATTGTTTTGTTTTTCCCCTTCTGAATTATTTTATGTAACGAGGGATGTGGTTCTTCATCACTGTGGTGGCAGCAAGGGGTAGCGGTACGCAGGAACCCGATGGCAGCAGCGGTTGCTTATCTGTGACATGTGGTTCAAACCTGCCTAAAATAAAGTGGCTTGGTCATCTTTGGCCACATGCCAAAGCTGCAACTGTGACTGCGATCACGCCGCCATTGAGCTGTCTGAGCTTGTTCATTTCCTGGAAATGTTATGGCACCACAAACATGGCAATCCCACCATTTCTGCACATCCAAAAAAAAAAAGATCTCACGCTGAACAGCTGCTTCCAACAAGTGCAAACGCCTCTGAATTACACACATAAACAAGTTGGTGAAATCTATGGAAAGACACACTTTTCTCTAATTTGGTATTCTAGATACAGTTACTTAGCAATTTCTCCTGTGCACTCATTTTTAAAAGTTCTTCTTATGAGCAAATGGTGACTCTGCCCTTGGGGTGCCCCGACATCATCCTGTAGGCGAGATGCACCGCTTCGCTTAGATTGGCCTTAAACGTGTAGATGTGCGTCTTCCCGCTGGTGGGGCTGACGTTGTAGAAGCTCAGCCTGTGCGTCTTGAAGCTGAGCTTGACCTCAAGTCTGCGCGACACCGTGGTCTTCTTCAGCGGCACGCCGTGCCCTTGCTCAAAAGCGGTCAGCAGGTTATCGTGCCACATCAGACACCAGGAGCTCCGGCTGCTCTCCAGGGCGGACGGCATCCCGCTGCGCGGCAGCTTCCCACTGTAGCACATGCCGACGATCCACGGCGAACCTTCCAGCTCCACCTCCCAGCAGTGCTCGCCGTCTGAGAAGCTCTGCGCGGTGAGGACTTGGTAAAAGCTGGTGAAGCGGTGCGGGGAAGACGGGTAGGACTGCTTCACGGTGCTGAAAGTCACCGTCTTCAGGTCCTCTGACAGAATGAGATTGGGGTGAGCCGTTTCCGGGTCGAAGGTCAGCTCGGACGGGTTGAGGGTGTTGCGCAGGGAGCGCTGAATCTCTCCGAGCTGTTCCCTCAGCGCAGCGTTCATGACCTCCAGCTTGGGACAGGCTCGTGCAGGGTTGACCGCTGTTTCAGCAAAGCCTTCGTCTTCCCTCAGCGGTTTTGCCAGCAGCTCCTCAATGTTGGGTTTGAGACTCTGGAGCTCGTCGCCGAACGCCTTCTCGTCCTCTTCGGTCAGCAGGGACTCCGCTGTGAGCACAGCGCGCCTCAGCTGTTTCGCCAGCTCAGCCGTCTGATCGACTCTGCCGCCGATGCTGGCTTCGCCCGGACCCAACTCCTTCTCAACGACCTGTACCACCTGGTCACTGTAGCTCTGCACAGAGTCCTTCAGCTGCAGCAGCAGCCGGGATATTTTATCTCTCAACTGAGAGTTCAAAGTTGTCACCTGGAGCTCCCATTCCTTTTCTCGCTTCAGAACGCCCTCTGCGACCTCTAACTTCAAGTGAAGCTCCGTGACTTGCGATGCTAGCTTAAACTTGGGTTCGTCCATCTCCATTTTGCCTTTGCTGCTACCTTTTGCAGGCACTGGAACTTTTCCGGATGCAGACTCAGTCTCACAGCCCTTTGCCTTGTACCCCTCTCTATGGTATTGGCTTTCTCCAGCTGATTGATCCACGGCAAAAGCGTTCCCGCTCTTGGATGTAACATGAAGGACATCGGGGGGGTCTGCAAGGGAGGACGTTGTCCCAGCGGTGGCTTCGCAGGGCTCTACGGTTTTGCTCGTTTTGCCGTTTTTCACAAGAGCCGTGGTTCCTTGGTATTCAGCTTGACATTCTGGGCACCTGTGTTGGTCGAGGCCTTCTTCCATGGTCTTAAGGCACGGGAAGCAATAGACGTGTCCGCAGGGAAGAGAAACGGGCTCAGAGAAAAGCTGCAGGCACATGGGACACCTGAGCTCAGAAGCCGAGGCGACTGAAGGGTTCTCTGCAGGAATCTTCGCTTCATCCTGAGACACAGACATGATGGCAGGTACTGGAAACCTTCAGAGACATACACAGTTTGAATCAAACACATGTCTTTTAATGAATTAAACTCTAACTTTCCCGACGGAAGAAAACTTAGAAGTATTTAAATATTCACTGAGAGAAAAAATGAGTACCAAGATAAGGAACCAGAAGGTACGTGTGTAATTTAGTACATATGACCAAAGATGTAGGTGTGATTCATTCGCTCTGCAAGGTGCTAGCAGATCTACAGCAGGCACCAGAAGTTATTAGTGATGACACTTACTCGACGGTCAGGCAAAGCTTCATTAAAGGTCACCAGATGCCACACAGACTCAAAAGACAGCATTAACCACAATTGATGGAGTTTGATGCAGTTCCCATCAGTCTTATGGGCAGCTGCCTGACATGAGGGGCATACAAATGTCACAGAGATGGCGGAGCCAAGCATTACTTGAGGACACATGAGGTCATTTAACAGCACATTGCAAACAGCGATACAACCAATCAGGTTGATGCTTACCTAGGATGTGGCAACCCTGTTGAGTGGCGTTAATGTGGTTTAGTCTGCTTATAGGCATCATCTGAACAGCTTTTAGGCGTCCATCTGTGGTTTTTGTGGAGGACAGTCTACTAAGTGTTACTACTAAGAGTTTCTAATGACTTGATGCTCTGCAGGAATGTGGGGAAATCCAAGTTTTGGAGACCCTGGATCTATGTTTAGCCTTGGACATTGTGGGCATTAGATGGAAATGTTGGGTGGGCATATCTGGCACATTTATTCATGAATATGAATGCAGTACTGCGATAGACTGGCGACCTGTCCACGGTGTACCCCGCCTCTCGCCCATTGACAGCTGAGATAGGCACCAGCACCCCTCGCAACCCTACAAGGGATAGACATGATAGAAAATGGATGGATAGATGGATTTTTACAGTAAAAAAAAAGGACTTTAAACCCTATTTGGTGACTTAAGTATCACAGGGTTATGTTATGTTCTAGGTCCTGTTTTATCTGTGCTTTTCCAATTCCCTTTGTAAGACCATTCTTTGATATCACTATCACTGCTATGCTGATTATAATCAACTGATTACTTTTAAACCAATGTGTCTCTAAAGTTTAAGTCCTGCAGAACAGTTTGTAATGCATACAATCATGGGTGTGATATTTCTTTCAGCTGAACAAAGAGAAAACTGAGATCTCTATTTATGTTGTAAATGTGTTGGTCTCCCAAGTCGTTGAAAAAAATATGTTGTCAACTTACAAAAAAAAAATAGGGTTGGCATTTGCTAGTAATTTATCAATTGAAAATGTAAAGTGTGGCTCAGTGTTGTAAGCAGAAATACAAATATTGGTGAACCAAACTGCAAAGATGGAGGTGGGTATCAAAACGTTTATCCCTCTAACATATTTTACTGTGATGGCATTTTACTCTGTAAAAGTTCTCTGGATCATCTGCACCTTTTCCTGAATGCTCAGCTTTCAACCAGATGTTCCATGTCACACCTTGATCTCTCAGGCATCTTGTTCCGGACAGAATATAGTTCAAGGTTCTGGTTCAGACTTTGAAGGCTCTGGATGGTGACGCACCACTGAACATTTCTAACCTTCTCTCTCTCTCTTTGTTAAGGTCATCCAGAGTTCACCACCCGCCCCCCGCCCCCCATTTCGCTCTGAATCCAACCAAACTGGTCTACTTTTTCAGTGCCTCGTTTGTGCAGGTTTGTGCTGTTAAGATTAGCGCTTGTCATCCATCCCTGAATCCACAATGAAAAGCAACAGAGCCTTTGCAGCTGTAGTTCCTACATTAAGCCCTTTCATCTGCACTCTGTGGACTCTTTCAAGAACCAGCTGAAGACTGTTTAGATCAGGAGTCACCAACCTTTTTGACACTGAGGGCTACTTCACTGGTGTTGTGTCATACCAAGGGCTACCAGTACTGACCTTTGAACTAGAAGATTCAGAGTTCACCTTAAATAGATGTAAAATAAACACATTTTTCATGCTTTGTTTTTAGATATTGTCATTTTAAATCTATGTAAATGCAAATGTGAATAAACAAGAAGAGTAACATCCATCCATCTTCTATCACGCTTATCCCTGTTGGGGTCGCGACAGGTGCTGGTTCCTATCTCCAGCATTTAATGGATGAGAGGCGGGGTACACCCTGGACAGGTCGCCAGTCTGTCACAGGGCAACACAGAGGCAAACAGGACAAACAACAAGAAGAGTAACAGAATAAAATATTTTTTTAGATGCAGCTCATAGGTGGATTGTGCTTTTTTTAAGGACAAGCTCATGGGCATCACATATGATCCTCGGGGCTAGGTGGTGCCCACGGGCACCATGTTGGCGACCCTTGGTTTAGACTGACATTAAGGGGAAAACATTGCTTATTCACTATCAGACTTGATTGTAGTTCATCTTTAACTATATTTTTATTTTAGCTTGACATGGTCAGCTTTTTTGCATTTAACTCTATTAAATGTTTTGCTATGAAACAGTCATTTTTATTTTATTTTGAAAGACACCAGATCAGTTAATTTACTTACTTTGTGTCTGGCAACCTTTACTCCCTGAAACTTTATCTCAATTATTGTGAAATATTGTCAAACTCCATGCCGTTTATGCTCTTTACTTCTATTCTAGTTTCCAAAGTCTCTAGATTAATCGTATGTATCTATTTATGGACAATTTATTTTTAAAACGGTAAACTCTCTCCCAGATGCCATTTTTTAAGTGTAGATTCCCAAATTAACACAGACCCACATGTGAATATTTTATTTTCTAAAGCATACCATAAGTCTGTCCTGCAGAACAGTCATGGTGGTTGATAACTGAACATTAGGGTGACTAAGCATAACACAAGTCTATTTCTGGCCCTCAGTAAAGTTAGTGAAGTTAAGGGACGTGGTGTCTGCAGGGCAGCGTTCTTCACGAATGAGCGACCAATCCAAAAAATGTCGCACACTAATCTGCATTATTTTTACGTTAAGTTTCGATTTCCGGGGTAAAAGAAGCGATCCAAACGACAGTCGCCTACAAGTTTCCTCAACATGCTACGGGGCTGCAGAGCTGTCCTGCTTATAGGTTCATAACTGGATAAAAAAAAACAACTTGATCTCAAAATAAATCCTTCAGCGCGCAGGTTTGCGGAAGGGCGCCTAATCGATGACTAGATATTGCAATACTGAAGGAGAGAGATGACACAAAGCAATGTGAAACCTACCTGCTGGCAATTCCCCGGGTAATGTCGCTTCTTCCTGATCAAGGTAGAGCAAGCGGGACGCCCCTGACGCAGAGATCTGCGCCAGTCATAAACTGCGCCTTCATCTTCACCGATCCGCGAGGCGCAGCGTGTGGCAACACCACCCACGCCTAGAATGACTTCATTTTATTGCAACGCAATCCGATCCATTACCACTGGGTTTCCAAACTAATATTTAAATCCAATAAGGAATCCTAGCTTGAATTCGTGAACATGCAACACTTCCTGAAATTGTGAACATGACAAGATAAACCTCACATTATTTATTACAACTGGGGCCGTACTAAATTTGATTTTCTACCTTGTCCTCTCAATTAATTGTATTATATAAAAAAAAAAAAAAAAAGTTAAGTACATTTTAAAAGCTGGCTATTTGAACAGCCTTCTTCTGCTCGACAAGGCAACCAAAACATAACTCAACCAGAGACGGTATTTAAGATCCAGTCATGGACAACCTTGTTTTTCACATATTCTTCTGGTTATCATGGTGGTAACTTGCATTGGATCTATGTTGCTATGAAGAGTGGTCAGACAAAATGCAATCGATTGCAAAGCTAATGAAAGGAAACAAATACTGATCTTTAAACCATTCTTCCTTTGTCAGCTGTGGTTACCCACACGGAAAACACTGCTGTTGTCTTGCACTTGCATCAGTAGGCCTTCACAGACAAGGGTAGTAGATTGTAGTAAGCTAGTAACACTGTGTCAAAACTGACCAGTTATAAAAAAAAAGACGAGTGGATTCAACTAAGCGGGATTAGGTTACCACCAGTGCAGAGCAGAGGTGGTAAGGGAATGGCAGCAGGCAGTTGTGCTTCTATACACATAGCGAGAAACCTTTCAACGATGGGTTAATGTTGAAAAGAGCGACTAAGAAGCCAATCGGCAAGAAGAAAAAGACTGAGATCGAGCAGGAGGACTACGGCAAAGTCATTTTCTCAATTGATGCAGAGATCAGGAGAATTTTACCCTCCTGTACCACATCCACACTGAGGCCCCCTAAAACCATAGCATCTTATCAAATGCAGGGGGCCCAAACACTGTGCTGCTTAAAAAAGGACAAAGAATAAAAAAATTAAAAAAATCAGCAAAAAAAAACAAGAAAAAAAAAAACAGAGCAATTTGGTGATGATCAATGCTTTTTCCATCACAGAGTAGCAATGTGTCACAATTCAAAAATAAAAATGAGGTGGCTCATGAATCAGAACGTTGAATGTTTCAGCCCATAGTATGGAAACCACCCAGATCTTATTCCCATTGAGAACCTATACTGACCCATTGCATAACAAAAGCCACCGGCACTAATGAAATGAAGCTTTGTATCCCGTTGACACAGCTGACACTACAACACTAAAGCAGTAACGTTTGTGAAAATAATATTTGTCACCCTTAAAATGTTTGGCCACAACACAATTTTGCAATGAAGGCTGAAAACACATGGACATTTTCCATAACAGGCGTCCGAATCCCAGCAAGAAGGCTCCCTCTGCGTCAACGAAACAATGCTCTCATAGGAAACATTTGTATATGATTGGCAGTAAAAACACATGTGTTTAAAAGCACCTTTATTGCAAATAAAATGCATATACAATTCTAAAAACAATGAGCTATACAACAATATCTGTTTGTCAGACATTGTTTAAAATGTTTTAGCTTTCTGTACATTTGGTTTACAGAAAAGCCGCTCAATCAGCTAAACAATAAAACACGGAAAAAGAATAAATATGTGTACCAGCATCAGCAGCCGAAATTCGTCTTCACGCGTGCAACGGAAATCCGATGGGCGTGTGCGTAGTGTGCAGCTGGTATAAACTTGGCGTTAAACGATGTGCCTGGTCCAGCATCACAGTGATCAGATCCAACGGTCCCTCCACATTCCATCACGTCCTAAAGCTACACGACCTTTAGTCTTCAGCCAGTTATCAAGTCCAGCTTTTTTTTTAATCACAACTCCCCAGGATTTTATGCAAATTCAAAGCTGTGACCAACAATCACAGACTAGACTAATAAACTCAAAAAGATCAAATAGATCTTACAATTGAGCTTCCTTTTAAGTGCTATTTAAAAAAAAAACTGCTTTTGTTTGGTTTTTGGATTGAATGAGGAATAAAACCCAACATTGCATACAACACAAAATTTCCCCTCTGTCTCACACACACCAACACACACGGATTAACGTGGACGTCATCCCCACCGGCTTCAAAGTAAGGCACCAAACACGTAGGCATTTCTGTGATTTAGGCAACACGTGGCGGGGTTTTTACAAATGTCTCTGTGCCCTATTTAATAAGATTAAGAAGACGTTTAATTAAAGGCAATGGCAGTAAAACAAAAACAACTAAAAACTCCAAACGCACAAGGTATTAATTACTCTATGAGTCTGACTCAAATAATTTAATTCAACCCTGGAGTGCAGTTTAAAATCAACAGCTACCCCTTTATGTCCTTGAAAAAGACAGCTGTTCTGGACAGGTCCTGAAATCACAGGCGTATTTTGTGTGCGTATATGGTCGTGACAGACGTAGGAGGTTGGTCTACAGCAGCGCGTCCAGGTCCAGTTTGGGCAGCGGCTCCTTCCAGTAGGAGAAGCTGCTGTAGTCAGGGCAGTCCAGAACGGAGACGTTACTGCCGTCGGCAGAGAGCATGGGGAAGAGATGCTCTACCAACCCACTCAGGTGGTTATACCTGCAGGACACAATGCAGGTATAACAGCCAGAATCGTAAAAAATCTGTAGAATCTCCAAATCAACGTATTTCTGCAGATCATATGGCCTGGGTTCCTTTTATTTCTCTAGTAAAATTATTCTGACGCTATACTTACGAAGACTTGTTGCCTTTAGTCATCTCTTGGATAAGCTCTCCCTTTGGGTTAACTGTAAATATTCTAGCCTCAGACACTCCGACCTGCTTATACGCATAAGCATCCTGCAAAGCATTACAGACAAGCTTCAGTGCCAAGGTTCGCCAAACTCGAATACTATTTATGAACCATAACGTATTTTTGACCATTAGACCACTAAAACATGATACATTAGCTACCATTTCTTTCTTAATACGTACAAGCCAGTAGCAACAGTTGTTTTATATTAACAACACACTTAAAAAAGAATAAAGGAAAACACTACAGAACCAAAAGCTAGCATATTAGTCCATTTTTATAAGGTGTAACATTCATCCATGTGTGTTTAAAGCTCCTTAAGGCATAAGAGGCATGGCTCTTTGTGCTAGTGGTTAAGTCAACTCGTAACAGAACCAACTGGCATTCCAAAAACAAAACACAAAAAACTTTTAGCTTTTCGTGAGTTTCTTGCTCTGATAGGACCCAGATGGCAGCACTGCTTACGTTAGTCCTGTTGCCAAAGGCCGCGTAGAAAGGTTGTCTGTTCGGCCCGAACAAGTCCCTGATGTCACTAAGGCAGGCGATCTTAAAGACCTCAGGCTTCTTCTCGATCACCTCCCTGCAAGAGTTAAAAGAGTTTTTCCCCCCATCTGTTGAAATGCCCTATTATATAAAATATAATACCTCGAGTAGCTTATTTTCACACAGGCATCTGAAATATGATTAAAGCCAACTGTCCTCCATACGCCTGAGGTATACTGTACTTATGGTGCAATTTAGACCAGGTCTGCTCGTGCGTTCATTTGCAGACGCACTTGAGGTCTAATTTAATGCCAGGATAAATTGCTCCTCATCAGTAAATCCCAGTTCTAATGATTGTTGAAAAAAAAAAAATGTCACAAAAGCCTTTCATGAAGTTTCACTCCATCTTTCCCTCATTCGTCAACAAGACCCCGAGACACTTAAACTCCTCCACCTGGGGGACATCCTCCCCGACCCAGAGAAGGCACTCTACCCTTTTCTGAGGCACAGGAAGGAGTTGCTGGAGCTAAGTTAACCTAAGGCAGCCAATCTTCCTCCATCATAGAAGTAAAGCTGTCACAATTCATCAAATGATTCGAAGGTGAACCGACTACTAATTTTAATTGGATGGAAAACTTCTAAATGCATTACAGCTTAATGACATATTTATCGTTATTGTTTTTACTGCATTTTGCAGTATTTTGCATACTGAGAGGACAAGAATAAACATTGTTAGAAAAAAATTGTCATGTCATTGCAATAAATACCCCAAAACAAGACTCAATTTTAAAGCAATATTGCCGATCCCTTGTGAATAGTTAGGATTTCCTGCTAACAGGGATTTGAAGGCACATATTTCTTTTCAAAGCTTTCTGTTTCACTTAAGGCATAATTATTTTAATTTTGCAAAGTGCTTAGCATTTTGCTAATGAAGCATGATTTGTCCTTTCTTAACATCTCCAGGGAGTAAACAACGGCTCCAACAAGACAATTAATCTGCGAGAGAGAGAGGTAAAATTTATCTTTGTGCTCTTGCACTTAAAACTTAATTAATGTTTCTCGCTTTAAATAATTAAAATAGTTGTTTATTCTTTATGGGTTTGTTCTTCTTCTGCTCACATTGTAAATGGCTCTGAAAATGTGTTACAAATAGCATTAAAAATAAAAGTCTTTGCAGAAAATTCAGTACGTTTTCACACTGCTGTAAATTAGGTCTGATGAATGGAAACACTGGCCGTCCTGTAAGGATTTCAACTTTATTACCTGTGTAGTGCTGAAAAGAGGCTGCTGGGAGCCAGCAACACCGGGCCTTTAGGAAGAACAGTGCCTTGGTCGTTGACCCACTGTAGGTAGTCTTTAGTGATAGCAGCCATGCCGATAGCCCTTGCCGAACAGTACAGAAACTTGTATCCATTCCTGCAAGAAAAAGAAGCAACCATAACCCGATTTTATGAAATTAATTATTTAAATTTTTCTAAGAACTTCTAAAATCCAAGAAAATAGTGAAAGGAAGAAATGTCTTCCATTGCTCATTTAATAGGATGGTCAGAAAAAAGAAAACAAGACAAAGTCTCAGGTTCAGTTTAATTGCTGTGCTGATAGGGGTTCTATAGAGGAGCAATATTTCAGAGCTGTCAAACCACTTACTGGTGTATTTTGTGATAAAGTTTGGCAATTCCTTTGTGTGTCCAGTCTTTTCCAAATTGAGGTAGGATATGACCAAGGGCATCAGACCTACAGGAGACAGAAAGTGGAGCTTATAATTGAAAAAGAAACCTTTTTTGTGATTAAAAAAAAAAAAACTGAACAAAGCAGAGACAAGGATTACATTAAGGCCAAAAAAAGCATTTTGAATAATAATTGATGTTAACATCTACATATGATACATCTGTGTCAGTGTATGTAGAAACACATGCTGTGTATGTCTAAATGTGAAGACAATTGTGGACAATTTAAAGCGTCTGTTCACGGTGATCAAGGGTATGGAAATGACAGCTTAGTTCTGTGTGAGGATGTGCTGCCATTAGTTTTGTCATGGTGTCACTGTCTTGTTTTATTTTGTTTCCATATTTGTAGATTAAATTGCCATCTGGGGACCAACACCTGGAAACACTAAGTATGACAAACTTCCACAGTGCAGACAGAGTGTCTGCACTGAGTAGTGTAAAATCTAATTAAATTAAATTTGCTACAAAGTCAGAGGCAGAGGAAGGTGACGCTGGAGCTAATTTAACCTGAGACAGCCAATCTTCCTTCACCAAAGAAGTAAAGCTGTCACGATTCATTGAATGATTCGAGGACCTCGATTCATTAAACTCATCGAGGCAAATTGATCTGCCTCGAGGCTTCAATACATTGTTTATTTATTCAGTGGACTGTGTTACGGCCAGGCGGCTAACGCAAATGTTAGCCCGGCCTGTTATTACATGGATGCCAAGAGTAGTTATCCACTATGGAGACAAAGCAATGGGCAAAAAGCAGCGCAGAGAAAGAGACCTAAATTTTAAAGGTGTAGGAACACTAAATTCAGCAGAAACCGTGTTTTGCTCAGCTTACTTGGTGATTGTTCCATCAATGTCTGATATGATCACACGGTCGGCCCAGTTCCACAGGTAGATAGCAGCCTCACAGCGACAGGTGCCCTGGTATTGTGTCGTCACACTGAACACCACTTTATTGGCTCCCTCACGCAGATTTAGATTCTCCTGATGATGGAAAAGCCAAGTTGAACGCACAAACGGACATTCTCTACATACGACTGATGTTTTTAGGCAAAGGTTAAAGGTTGTCCTACTATCTGCTTAGAGGTGAGGCGTAGTGACTTGCGGTACATCTGACTGATGGACTGAGCCATGTTCATGGTTTCTGTAGAATGACTGGAAGGAATCACCGCTTTTCGTCCAAGACCTGCAGCTTCGTCGCTGTCAACGTCATCCAGTGTGGCTCTGACAAAACAATAAAAGGTGGTCATAATGGGTGTTCATTGGTTTTTAAAAGTATATTGAGACATAAAAAACAGCCTTTTTACAGCAAACACTTACAGCACGGACATTGCTGATAAGTTGTAAACATTTGTGACTCTATAGTGCCTTGCAAATATATTCCTACATAGAACATTTCCACATTTTGTTACAACCTTAACTTCAGTGGGGTTGTAACCCTTAGAATTTGATGGGACAGAATATGTGAAACTGAAGGAACGTAATAAAAATAAGTGAGAATGCTGTATAAGCATTCTCACTGATGATTAAAAATTTAAAATCTTAAACGTGTGATGTGTTTTTGTATTCATTCGCCCTGATTGAATACTTTGTTAGACCAACTTTTGCAGAAATTATAGCCAAAGGTCTTTTGGGGTATGCCTCTACCAGATTTGTACATCTAGAAACCAATTTTTTTGCCCATTCTTCTTAGTAGCTTAACCTCAGTCAGCCTGCATGGAGACCATCTTCGAACACCACGTCTTACGAAACATTCTCAACTGGGTTTTGGTCTGGACTTTGGCCCGTGCTAACACTAAAACATGGTTTAACCTAAACCATCCCACTGTAGTTCTGGCTTCATGTTTAGGGTTGTCGTCGTCCTGCTGGAAGAGGAACTTTTTGCCCAGGGACTCTTCCAAGTTCTAACAGCTTTTCTTCCAGTATAGCCCTGTATTTAGCTTCATTCATATTCATATTCCCCAGACCATATTTTTAGAGCAGCTCAGTTACCTGCTGTAGAAAAGCAGCGAGATTTTGTGTTCCACCACACAGTGTTTTCAATATTGGTCAATTTAGGTCTCATTTGACCAGAAAGCCTTCCCTCACCTCTTTACTGTATCCACTCCATGGCTTGTGGCACACTGCAAAAGCGTCTTCCTTTCAGCAGTGAGTTTCTTAGTGCTACTCTTGCTTTTTTCTGCCCGCTCTACCATAAAGCCCAGCTCTATGGAGCATACGGCTTATTGTGGTCCTATGGACAGATCGCAGCAGAAGTCTCTGCTGTGGAGCTCTGCAGGGTTATCTTTGTGCTGTGCTGCCGTTTTGATCAATGATCTGACTGGCCCGGTATGTCATGCTGCGCGGCGCTCTCTTGGTTTGTTGTGGTACCACGTGTTTTCTATTTGAACATGATGGATGTGATGGTGCTCCGGGGGGAAACATTAAAATATAAAATTAATAACCCCACAATCCTCGTACTTCCTGACAACTTTGCCCTCGACTTGTCTGGAGAGCTCATCGGTCTTCACGGTGTGATGCCGCTTGCTTAGTGCCGCTGCAGCCTATGGGGCCTTTCAGAAAAGGAGCGATTATACTGGCAGATCATGTGACATTTAGATTGTACACAGGTGGACTTCATTTTACAAATTTTTGTGTCTAGTTGCACCAGAACCTTTTAGGGACTTTATAGCAAATCGGGTAGAGACATATGCGAAAGCCAATATTTAGATTTTCCATCCTTTCATCTATCCATCCAATTGTTTTTGGTCATTATATTCATTATAATTTATTATTATTTACCTTCTTAGGCTATTTTGCGCAGAACTGTCTCATCAAATAAGATTAAAAAAACATTTGAATTACAGACTGGAAGGTAACAAAATAGGTAAAAAGCCAATTGTGGGTAGGGGGCGAATACTTTTACAAGGCACTGTAAAGTATCTAGTAATGATTAACATCAAAATGCAAGACATATCAGGGTTTCCCACCTCTACAAATGTAATACAATAGTGAAACAGATGTGCAACAGCAGGACTTGCTAGAACAGGTCCAGCTGGAACACGTTTCCTAGGGGGGGATTCTTAAATCGTGTTAATGACGCGACTTACTGAACTGTGGAGGAAACGCTTGCCAGCGGCTCCTCCTGCTCCTCCTTTGATTGTTTGTGCTGAAAAGAAAAGAGGAGTGCACGTTCATCACCAGTCGGAAACAGTTCAGGCTTCCGCCTTACCGTAATGTCTTACAAAAAGAAAAAAAAAAAACTGCGCCAACTAGAAGAGCACGCCCTTTCCCTGTGTGTAAGTGTGTGTAGTCAGTGCATGCTGAAACATGTAACACGTCTTCCCACTACCCCCGCTACACGTGGACCCGAGCAGCCACCTGGTTGTTGTCCATGTCTCTCCGTCTCCATGAGAACCACCAGCGACCGGACTTTTTGGGCATCTTGTCCTTCACCAGCTGCTCCACTGTGCTCTGTGTACGAGACACATAGAGAGAAAATTATCATCGTTTCTGCCGGCATTTTTGTTGCGTAGGCTTTTATGAAACCTTACGTTATTCTATAACTTCATTCAAATGAAAAAGTGCATTTAATGTTGGACTGGGCAATCTAAATACATTTTACGTTAAAACTTTATTGGTCTAGTGACTCTAGTTTAACAACAACAAAAAAAAAAAAACAGAAACTACCTTTGGTAGGTTTTTCTGGAACGTTGTCATGGAGAGGATCATTGGAGCAGCCACTGCCCAGTTGTAATAGCTGAAAAAAAGGGTAAAAGAGTTGATAAATAACAATAGAAAAAAAAACATTTCAACTGGAAACTTTTTAAATATATTGGTAATTACTTAGAATTTATACAGATGACTAGACTTGGGTCCTCGATGATTCCTGGATTGTTGACAAAGTCCTGATATGTCACGAGGTGCTTTGTGAACTTTTCTGGAACAAAATAAAAAAAAACCCAAACAAACACAATAAGAGATCAAACAGACCCGTCCTTTACCGTATGAGCCGACCCGTCAACCTGACTCCGGATCAAGCGCTCCTACCTTTGGTGATCTGGCTGGTGTCCCCCTCTTGCCCGCACAGGGACATACTGACGTCCATGCTGTACGACGTGGAATCAGACAGATACTCTGTGCCGCTGTCCAGCGCTCCGCTGCCCACGGACTGAGGCGACTGGCTGCCAGAGCAGGAGGCCTGCTCCGCATACTGGCTGAACGCTCCCTCCGCCTCCCTGTGGGCGAGCGCCACAGCCCGAGTTAAGGTCGGCATTTCTTAATTCTTAAGTTACTGGAACAGAATTTCTGCGTTTTTGCATAGGTATAACAAACAATTAAAATGTAGACGTTTGCTAGAAACATCGATAACCATATAACTACTTTGTGCACTGCAAAAACTGATCTAAAAGTAAGTAAAATGTTCTTAAAATGAGTGTTTTTGTCCTATATTTGAGCAGGTAAATAAGATCATCTGCCAATGGAATGAGTATTTTGACCCATAAAATAAGACAATTAGATATAATGCACTTCAACTAAGATGATGGAGATGAGTTGTTCCTATTTTAAGTGCAAAAATCTTATTCTATTGGCAAACCATCTTATTTACCTGCTCAAATCAAGAAAAAATACACACATTTTTAGAACATTTTACTTATTTTTAGTTCAGTTTTTGCAGTGTGATGGCCTATCACGTAAAAAAAATCTAATTACGATAAGCAGAAATTTAGTTGGAACTTGACAAAAGGTGCATCGGTAAAGATCGTACGTTTTGGGGAAATAAAGCGCCGCCACCTCTGGGTCCAGCGTGGTCAGGTCGTCCAGGTAAATATCCGATGGGCCTAGATGATGGTTTCGTTTACCTGCAACAGAGCCACACTGCAAGGTGAGAAAGGAATCCACTTTATTAACTAAAGGCTTGTAGCTTTAACCTAAAGCATGAACTTCTTGGCTTCACTTTTTCTCTTGTCCTGTTGCTCCGGCTGGGGGGAGGCTTCAGAGGACTTTGCCAAGCTGATCCCAGAGTCCGTGCCCTGGGCTCGTGATTCAGCAGTCGCTGGAGCCGAGCTTCCTGCCGATCCATCGGCGGCTCCGAGGGCGCTCGCCTCATCTCGCCCGTCGGCGCAGGGAGCTGGTCCGCCGTGCCCCGCGCTGACGGGAGCAGAACCGACAGGACCCGGTTCAGTCGGCTCGGATAAGACACCCCCGTGTTGCAGGTCTGTCGGCTCTTGGCCACTCCGGCTCGTTTCTGGGACTGAGCAGTCATCCGTCTGCTTTCCTGGCTCTTCTGCTTCGCTGAATGCTTTGCTTTTAGTAACAGTTTCAGCCGCAGAGCCGACACCGTCAGGGCACTCCTGGCTCGTGCTGAAATAAACGCCGACCGACTCAGAAGACAAGTCTCTTTCCTCCTCCTGCTCTCCAGGCGTGCATTCGGGTGAGCGCGTCGAGTCCAAATCCCCCGAAGAAACACACGACACGAAGAGGTCGCTGTGGGAGGAGAGGGCGTCATGAGAGTTCTTCTCCGGCGACGAAGGGCTGGTCTGCGTGGAGCAGCCGTCTAAATCCAGAGAGCGCGTCCTCGGCTGCGGCTTCACGACGTAAAAGCCGCCCGCTCTGCCGCAGCTGATCTCAGCCTCGTAGCCCATGTCAAAGGAGTCCTGCCTCTCGATGGTGCGGAAATGAGTGGCGCTCCACGGGGAGGGGGCCTGGAGCGCCGGCGGCGTCTTCTCCGGATGACAGGGCTGCGGAGGACAGGAGAGGCGCGCGTCAGCGGGGCGAGATCGGACTGCAGCACAGGCAGCCGCTCGATCTGCGTTTGTGTGTCTCACCGTGGGAAAGCCTCCCCAGTTCCACTGCATCTGCGGCTCAAACAGATCCTGGGATTTAAGCAGAAGCTCGGAGTCGCTTTTAGGGGAACCTGGCCGACTGAAGAAGACACTAGAAAACAAACGGAGGATGGTAAAAACACAAGCATGAGTAGCTACAAGTACTGGAAGATAAATAATAATAATAATAATAATAATAATAATAATAATAAAAAACTTTCTTACTTTTCCGAAGGGGACTGCTCTCCGTCTGAATGTGGATGAGCTTCTCTGTTCTGCGCGGCCCCAAGTTTCTCGTTTGGCTCCTCGGACAGCGAGTAGTAAATGGATTTGCTAAAAACACACGGGGGGGTGGGGGATATAGCAAAATGAAAATAATTGACAACTTTGTTCCCTCCACATTGTGATTGAAGGTAATGTCAAATCCTGGTTCTCACATGTTGAACTGCGATCCTCTTTCAGGGAAACAGCAGCTGTAGCAGAACTGCTGTCAATTTTAAATTCATGACCTCAATCTTCTGCCAATTGATAAGAAACTAAACCGGCAACATGGTTTGTTGAAAAATTCAAAGTTAGGGCAGAGGCGTTCAAAGGGGGGCCGTTTGCAGTCCTCTGAATAATTTCATGCAACCTGTGTCTTCTTTTTAAAAACCGTAACATGTAAGCCCCTTTTTATGCATCGGACCTAAAAGTATTTACAAAATTTACTACAAAAGTCTAACTACCTTGTTTATTTAAAATACTGCAATGATCAGCTCATTGTTGAGCAGATGAAAATGCAGAAAAATTCACTATAAATGTGAAGAACAGTCTAAAACATCTGCACATTTCGCCGTCTGACCTGGCTTGCAGCGCCGCAGACAGCGCCTCAGACGCAGGTTTGTCCCGATGGGCAGCGTCAGCGTCTCTGTCGCTCTCCTTCCCTCTGTCCCTTTCTTCTGACGAGGTGCCGACATCATCTCTCAGGTAATTATCTGAACGCGCGCGCTTCTTCCGCCGTTTCTTCCGGCGGGCTACGGACCCTTCAGCGGCCACATCCGTGTCCTCGGGGGCCTCCTGAGGAATCGGGGAGGTGCACAGATAGGCTGGCACCTAACAGCAAAAGAAGAGGGAGAAAAAAAACGGTATTTAACATGAAAGTTTGATTAAGCTGAAGTAGATCGATGTATATTTTATGTGCGTACCTCCATGTTTTCATGTTCCTCCACAAAGAAAGCCTCGCCATTGTCTCCAAGCTTCATGTGCAGGTCCACCGGCTCCCCGTTTATCTCGATGTCCACCTAAAATCACAACGTACCATTTAGCAAGAGACGACGGAAGATTTAGCCAGAGAACGCGGTTACGAAACACAAGTATGCTGACGATTTTCTCCTTGGAGCGCAGCACGCCGAGCTTCCCGAAGCGGACGTGGAAGGGGGAGCACTGGAAAGAGCCATCGGGCTGCCGCACCACGATGACGTCGATGCCTCCGGTGAGGGTGGCGGGGTTCAGGCCGCGGTACAGCTCCTTCACGGTGACAAACACGGTCTCTGCCAGCTGGCCCACGATGTTCATGGTCTGTGACTGGGGGGGAAAAAAACAGAAAAAAAGAGAGAAAACCTTTGAGGCAGAGTGAGAGTCCTGACAAAAGCTATTACAGGGTTCCTACAGCATAAGGCAAGTTAAATTCAAGACTTTTTAATGCCACTTGAAATAAAAAGTTAAGACCAACTTCACGATAAACAAGATAAACCTGGTTGCGACAACTTTACCAAAATGTTTATTTTAACATAAACTATTACTTTCTGGCCCAGTAGACATGTTTAACATTTTGAAAAACATTCCATATAGGAAGAAAGCTAAAAAACACACAAATTACAGATATATTTTTAACAACTACTGAACTGAATTCACAAACGTTGTTTTGTTCCCTGCTAAAATAAACTATAAATCAGTTTTTAAAACCACTACATAACCAGTGCCGACTCTTTCTCGCAGCTATGGTCCGGCCGCAACAGTTTTTATTGGTTCCGCTATCGGGACGGAACCAACAATGGTTACATTGAGCAGTTTGGTAAATTAAAAAAAATTATAATTGTGTCAATTATTTTACTGTTTGGTAAGGATTACAAAAATAAAATCCTATTTATGACCTGGTAACAATTTTAAGACCTAAGAAAGACTGATTTAAGACATTTTAATGCCAATTAAGGCCTTAGTTTTATATTACAGAATTCAATGCCTTTTAAGACTTTTTAAGGATCCGCGGGAACCCTGTATTAAAAAGCTGCCAGCTCTGCAAATTCTGCTGTCTGTAGCTGGTGGGTTCTTTTTTTTAATTTTTTTTATTTGGTTGCTTGATCACCCAAATAGACCCGAAGGTAGCCCCCAAGCCAGCAGTGTGTCCTGTACGTTAAATGCAAGCTGGTGTTTCTACTGCTTTTTGCGTAGAGTTCAGACAGAACTGAGGGAGAAGACTGAAAGACAACAGAAACTGCTGACGTCGTTTCCTTGGTGCGTCGAGGTGATTACGTAAAAACGTTGGCTAGGTAGGATTCCAGCGCACACAAACACAACGCAAACACAGACTTGGGTCAAAATTAAAGACGTGACACATGACAAATCACTAATAATTACCATCAAATAGGCTGTTCTCCGCCAACAGTCCAGACAAATCCAACTGTAACCAGCTTCAAAAAGAAAAGACTCCACTGGACAGCATAAAACCATTGCTAGACTGTGTATTTATATTTGAAGACTTAAAAACCAAGCACGAGGTTTAGGCTTCCCAGCTGATATCCTTTGCTACTCTGTCAATCCACTTTCAAACACGTCAGGTAGCCCTCCTGAAGAAGCTAATCTCAATTAAATGTAACAAATGTGTCCAGTCAGTTAACAAGAAATGTTCTTTAATGGTTTCTTTACCTGGAGAAAAAAAAAAAAACACCAATAAAACTAGAGACACCGGCTGGTGGCTGGAAAATAAAATAAAATAAACAGCAACAACAAACAGCCTTGAGTGCGGATGCTGTTAGTGAGGGAGAAGGAGTCAGAGGGAAACCATTTTCAGTATCAGGGATGTGTTTAAAACCTCAGAGGAAGCACAGAGATGTAAGAAGCTACTTAAAAGAAAAACGCGGCTGAACGGAGCGCAGCAAAGTTGCTGTTTGAGCTCCCAGTCTGTCTATTAAGGGATAAGATGGATCTGAAAAAGCTAGCGACCGTTTGGAAATCTCAGCGTTAAGGATCCACATTTTAACGCTAGCCAAGCTTATTGGTCATACAATATATCAAACGCGCTTTAAAAATGTCCACTTTGTTATTATTTCAAGTGTTTGAAATAACTACTCTGTTCGCTGTTCGTACATCTTTTATATTATAGGCCTTGGACAGAACCCAGAATGAGGATAAAAACGGCCCTTCAAAGCTTTACGAAAACAGGAGATCAGGAACCGGCGGCACAATTCTGACCAGCGGGTCTCGTGGCAAGACCTGTAACATTTCAGAGCAGGACAAAGGTTCAGTAAATGCCAGACGCTGCAATCGTCTCCACTAATCTGCCGTCTCACCCAGAGAGAAGGATGCAGACGTTCGTGTCGCCCTGACCTTCTCTCCGCCATCCGCTCCGTCCCCACTTTGTGTACTCACAAACCGTCCCTGGAAACTTTGCCACCATGTTCATCCGAGGATCCACACAACTTTGTTTCTCATCCCGCAAAGCTGAACACCCCCCCACCCCCCACCTCCGGACGCAGCTCTGTGAACGGCCGTCTACATTTTGCCTGCCAGAGAGTCCCAGTATGTTCACACACACACACAGACACACACTCGCATGCTTTCCTCTCCATCTCGCACGTACACCGCCTCGCTGAATTCACGCTGGCCCTCTCTCTCTCCGCGCACATGACAGCCAGACTAGCAGTTTCCCAGCGGCTCCGGCGACGGGCTTTTCAAACGCGCTCGCACGTGGACGCCGCCTGCTTCTGGTCGTGACCACAGCCCTCTCTGGGCCGTCAAAGGCCAGGGGGACTCTCCGTCGGGTCGGCTCCGCACCGGGCTGGGAAGAACCGATCTGAAGACCCGGCTGATCAAGTCTGACAGAAAAAGTGCCTGTGTCCAAGTCGTCTGCAGAGGAAGGCAGGACCGAAAAGGTGGGCCTCTGAGGAAAACAACAACAACATCACGTGACCGGACAACAGAAACACAATAACGTGTTCAGCTCACCGCCCCTTTCGCTCCTTTGTTGCTAATAATATAAAGTGATAGCTGATTGTAATAACCAGGTCAGCTGTGGTGTGCCGTGAAAGCAGTGAAACAACCCCCCCCCCCCCCCCCCCCCCAATTTAGACCCACGGAGCCTTACAAACGGTTGAATGTCATCATAAAGTAGATCAAAACTGTAAAGTAAAAGGAAAAATAATACATGGTTTACATAAGTTTCTACAATAATAATAAAAAAAAACACAACCTGTCATTCAGTATAACCTAATTAGTAAAACAGAGTACAAAATTGAGTGTTATTTAATCTCAATAAAGCTTTTATGTGAGCTGTTCAGTGAGGGTTTGTTGGAGAACACTAGTGGACAAACAGCATCATTTGACTGAGCAGCGCAGCAGACAGGTCAGCTAGGAGGTTATGGAGAAGTTTAGAGCAGGGATAGCTTGGAAGAAAGTATAACAGAGCATTGTTCAATCCAGCATCACAAAGCTGAAAGACTGTGGCTCGACTGCAGACCTACCAAAAAAACAAAACCCCACTGTGGGTTAAAGTAAGACAGTCATCGTTATAACATAAAAAAAAAAAAGGATTCGATGTGGTGAACACAGGTAAAACTAGGGCTGGACGATAATTCAATAATGATATATATCGTTCAATAGATGTATGGTTCAATATAAAAAACAGGGGTCAATAAAAAGTTCAATAAAAGATCAGTGCATTCTAGCCTATCATGTACTACAGTCATTACAAACGACCAATCACAAACCCAGGAAAGCTCCATGAGCTGTCAGAGAGCACAGGGAGCACATGTTCTTTTTTTTTTTTAACACTTAGTTTTTGTAAAAAGTTGGTAGAATAAAGGGTTGTGTTTGAATCAATTTATTTAAAAATAGGACATTAAGCAACAGCATAAAATGGCCAGGACTACACTTAAAATGTATATTTAGATTTTTTTTTTTAATTATCGATATCGATCAATATGATTTCTATATTATCGATATGCTTTGATTCTATATCGTCCAGCCCTAGGTAAAACTTATTTTCACATGTGTTCTACTTTTTCCACATTTTGCACTAAGACATGTAAACTATCCATAAATGCAACTGACCCAAGGTTCTCAAAAGTGCGGCGCAAGTAATGCAGGTGCAGCTCGGGCCGCTTTCCGTGGTGCCCGGGAGAAATTTCTACCTGATAAATACAAAGACGATCAACGGCTAAATAGGTGGGTCTTTTCAAGCATGTCTGTCTCTGCTTTAAACACGAATATTTGGAGGAAAGCCCGACACAGAGTTGAAGCAGACAGCTGGTAACCAAGAACAAGAGCTGCTGGCTACTTATTGACCTCGGAAGTCAAGAGCGTGGACGCTGGAAAATAACCCCGAATCCACCTTCACCATGTTCCAGTCGCACACTGCAAAACCACTGAGATTACACAGTTGAGAATCAGAGACAGGTTTACCACAACTAGTAAGAATTTATGTATTCATGCATTTTATATATTCAATTAAGGGTCACGCAAAAGGAAAATGGAGGTGGTATAGTAAAAAAGAAAATGTAATATCAAATAGGAATTGAAAATGCAAGGTGAACAAAAATGCAAATGGAAAAAAAAAGGGAATTACCTTTTTAAATGTTTGATAAGGAAAGGTATTCATTATTAGATTTACGAATCGTGGTTAAGATTTAGAAATACGACTCAATTTGCAGTATTTAATAATGGATTAATAAATACAGTTGGAAATTCCTCTTTCATAATTCAACTGCAAATGTGCAATTACAAAACGCTTTCCAAATGTTGAACTTGAAATGCTTGTGTTTCTTTTTCAGTGACTCTCCTGGTCCTCCACACCATTCACTTGATAAAAGAAAAACTTTGATTTATTTATTATGACCTGTTGCACTTGAGACCATTTGCTTTACAGTGAAGTTATTGCTTTTAACTTCTTCCAACTCTTTTCCTCCACACATGACCGTGTGAGCCACGCCGCAGCTTGTGACACAGGACTTACAGTCCCTTATCATGCCACAGGAATCCTAAGGTTTTAAACTAAGATTATAAATATCCTCACACACAATGTTAGGTGACACAATGTCTGTTTGGTGACTGGGCGCTGAGCTTTATGTGGGGATCTGCTGCAAAACAGATTTACCTACACGGGTTCAACACGCCTCCGTTTCTAAAGTAATCCGAGATGGGCCAAAAAAAGACAAGAGTTTTCCACTGATTAAAGTCAGATTAGTTGGGAGTCTACTACAGATTATCCAGCATCTGCTTTTTATACGCGTTACCTGTCAGATCTCCGACGGCGTTATTTACGGACCGCCGCTAACTAAACTAAAACTACACAGATGCGCTGAAAAGGACAACTTTGAGAACTTTACGATAAATGTGCTTAAAAAAAACAACAACTCAGAATAATTTCCGCAAACAGGTTTTATCTGTCGGGACTACACCTCATTTTAAACCAACAACAACAACGCCTTCTCCTTTTGAACTAAGTGCTCTATTTTCTGCCCTGAACTTTAGTTTAGTTAAACCAGTGACCTCCATTCACCATTTCTGTACAAGCTTGTGGAAAAAAACGAGATGTTACGTCACAAACAGACACAAATGTCGCGGTTCATTCGTCTGAAACACTTTACGTCTTTTACATGTTACATACAATGTATTTTATCGTCGGTAAAAGATGAGTCAGGGAGGGAAAAAAAGGACAACAACTCACCTTTCCTAGCGCTTCCTCACACTGGAACGGAGACCATCTTCCGACCGTGCAGCGCATGCGCGTTCTCCTTCCGTGAGCCAATCAGAAGTGTCAAAAAAAAACGCCACGCATTAAAATGCAAATAGTAAACAAAGCGTTCAGACATGTACAGAAGGACTATGTAAGAAATCCTGTCTGCCCAAATATGAAATGAATGTCGGTTCTATAGTTCTGTACTCAGTCCTTTGTATCAAATCAGTAAGATGCTAATAGCCACAGACAAAAACCTAGATAAACCTTATGTGAAAATAGGGCCAGGTTAATCAAATAATGATAGAACTGGGATTGAGCATGTTTGTTTGGTTTAGTTTTGGTTAGTTTAATGGGTTAAGAAATAATTTAAATACAACCTTTCTAAAAACATGAAGTAAGATAAAAGGAACACATCATGACCCATCCATCCATCCATTTTCTGACTCACTTATCCTTCGTGGGGTCGCGAGGGGTCACATCAGTCATGACCCAATCTATAGATTGGGTCATGACTATTATTATAGACCTAATAATAATAATAATAATATTAACCACAAAGAAATCTGTATGTTTTAGTCACTTTTGACACAGCACTGTATCTGGTTTTAGTTAGTGTTATACCATCATCATGCCGGGGAAAGCAGATCGGTATGTCTGGCATAGTTACAAGGTCCATCTACAGCTATGTAAATTTCTTAGGAGGCTTGTTTAAGAGCACCTACATTTTGAAAATAGCAACCGTTATGCAGGTATTAAAAAAACACATAATTGCTGCCCATTGACATAATACCTGAGGGGAGTTAGAAAACAAATCAGTAATAGAATGAATTAAATCTCTATTAATAATTTAAAAAATACAAACTATGCTTGACAAAGTAACGCTGAGTGAGGATTTCTTTACCCACTACTTCTGTTTCTAAACCATTAATCTTGATAAAACAGCAAGTTTACTAACGTAAATGGGTGTTTTTTTGTTGTTGTTGGGGTTTTTTTTTTGGGGGGGGGAGTGGGGGGGGGGGGGGGGGGTATTTTATTTTATTAGTCATTTTGAGAATTCGTTCCTCCTTTACAAAGCCCAACAAAATTGTTTCCTGGATTTTAATATAATGGACAATTCGACCCAGTAGATGGCGCTACTGCACCAGGCAAGCTGGCGGCCCCTGAACGCATCACTGATATTTATTGGATAACAGTCTAATGCTAGATTTCTTATTTACATGGAACTCAGTTAAAATGTAAGAATGGAGATTATTGAGAAATAAAATTAGTTTCAAAACATGTTATATTTGCCAAAGGTTTGCTTGGTGATTTCTAATTCTAAAATGTGGTCATGGCACACATGATGTAGCTGGTTGTAAAACGATTATATTCACTTAAAAAAAAGATTAATACAATTCCTGAAAAACTGCATTAATAGCTATGTGAAAGACAGCTGAGTTATATCCCTAAATTATGCTCTATCTATCCGAATGAAGCGGGGAAGATATTGGATTTTACACAAACTTGAAAACAAAGTTAGAATTACAATAGATACTTTAGAAATCCCGGGAAGGATTTATTTTATTTTATTTTGGAGAAAATTCCTAGAAGTGAAAACAGTTTAATTCTCCTTGATAAACACCATTTCAGGTGTTCCGTTTAGATTCTGAGGCCCCAGCCTCACTGCCTATTTAAGGAAACAGCATTGTTCCAACAGCAAACCTCCTCACTATGAGCTCCCTCTCTCCCTCACTTCATGTTTCCGCCACGTCCGGCCTCTAAATGTTTAGGCTCCCTTCGCTAAATAAGGCGGCCTTATCGTAGTTCCTGTCATTTCATCTCTGCCTTTTCCTCCAAACATCGCAAGGAGCGACCGCGGCTCCCTTTGCATTCCTTTGCCTTGTATGGACAATCGGTCTGGGCCCGGGACCTCTCCACAGGGGACAGGCGGCTCTCTTCATTGGCCGGAGCGGTGGAAAAGGGGGGCGTGGCCTAGACAGGGGAGCTTGATTCTTTGAGCAAACTTTTCAGCAGGACCGCTTGCTTCCTCTCGCTCTGCGCTGACGGATCCCGGACAAAAAAACAAAAAAAAGGAGGTTCTCCATTTTCAGCTTGAAGCCGAGGTGAGAATGCGCTTGAGAGGATCAAGGATCTCTTTTTAATTCGTTTGGTTCAAGTGGACTGGTGAGGTCAGGTTAGACTGAGCTTCTGCTGTGATCATTTGTGGATATCAGTCAAAAGGAGACTAACGGGGGTGCTGATCTTGAGTCCATCTGAACTGCGAGGATATCTCCACCCTGACTCATCAGATGAGCTTCTGAATGCAGCTGACCCATTTATCTCTGCACACCTGAGATGCTGTCTCTTGTTAGACCCTCCACTCTGTTTGTTCTCGGTATCTGTGACTGCTGGCCTTTGCTGAGTCTTTACACTTCAGCACTGGCTGACCTTACATGACTCAAAGCTGGTGAGGGAGACGGCAGATGACGGGCTGAGTGTTCCCACTGGATTAAAGAACAGGGGAGCTTTGTCTCGGCCCACTCCAAATGAGAGGAGAGACCCAGTGATGCACAGAGGACTAAACATTCCTGCCTGTACAAACAAAGCTGGGGCGGTCCCGCCATACTTTCCCTTGCTGATGTTAAAATTGGTTCTTTTTATGCTTGTTGAGTGGTTATAGGTTCAGTGCGTGCACCAGGGCTTCTGCAGGTCCTTTAAATTTCAAGGCTGAGAAAAGTCTTAAATAGGCCTAGTTGTTTTTTTTTTCCTAACTTGGTATGAAATTACACATTCTAACTGGTGCTTCTGTTCCCTTTAATTGCTTATTCAAGATAGATGCTTGATGTATGTTAAGGCAATTCAAATAGGACTGCTCTTGCCGCAGTTACATCGTTTAATTTTCCTTTGGGATCAAAGTCTTTTTGAATTTGAACTGAATTGGTATCTACTACTAGCTTCTAGAAAGTGTATATCTAAGAAGGTCTGTCTTAAAAAAAGATCTTAACCACATGAACGCAGCATGCTAAAGTTGGAAAAATATAATGTTTTATTTAATTTTCTTATATTATTAGATACAATTTATAGTGCTAAGTTCACTTACTCTTTTTGTAATCACATGTCTAAAATTTAAGTCATCATCTTAGAAGGGCCTTATGTCATGAGCTGGACATACTGAAACTTGCAGACAACCTGTATACACCAGTGTGACTAAATATTAACTTTTTTTAAAGCCTGACACAAGGTATAATAGAAATGTAATTTTTAAAAAATCTATTAAACTGTTTTTATTAGAAGGTGAAAGAAGGAGATAAACTAGTTTTCAGTTTTATTCTTGTGCTAAATTTGGGACCAAAGACTTGAGTCGTCAACGAGAACCAAAAAGATCAACCAAGAAAAGCAAAATTATACCACACACCGTAACAGTATTTTGCATTTGTACACAGAATGTGTAAGATAGTTTAACACCATATTTATTGGATACAGCTAGGTTTTAAGAAAGGGGGTCTAACAAATACTTTTTTTAACTCAGTAACTTCCTGTATGTTTACTGAATATCGGACAAACTGATGTGGAACTAAATTGCAGGGCTGGATTTTGGAGAATGTGTAGATTCTGTCCTTTTTTTTTTTTTTTAGTTATTAGTTACTTAAGTTTATCTTCATGCTCGTAGGCTACAATAGATTAACAGGAATATATCAGCATTCTTGGACCAAGTACTTCTGAACTGACCTTTTAACAGTTTCTTATACATGGATACATACGACATAAATGACCCCCAAATGTTTAAAATGCTAGGTCTGGCTGTAGAGACGTACCACAGTCCCTGAGCAGCACTGAAAGCGGGTGGAGGGTAGGACCTTCTACTGAGAGCTCTTGTCTTATGTGCTCGGGATCGAGGTGGGGCTATGATATGAGATCATACTTTTTAAATAGTTGATTATCTACACTTTAATCCAACAAATAAAAACACCATAGCTCTTTAAAGTCTTGCAAAACCCTGGAGCCCAAATCAGCTGTCCCTCGTCGTCGCTTTAAATTTCGTCTCTGAAACTTGAAAAACACACAGGAACGTCTCAAAGGGTCGTCTTTTGAACCTTTCCGTTGGTCAGAACAAGCATATGCACTAGATAACCGAGTGTTGTGAAAAGGCCCCCCGACAAGAAAGAAAGGAAAAGCATTAAATGGACAGAGGAATTCCTCTCTTCTTGAACTCTTGTTGTGCATCTGAATAGTTTTGTTCTCGGCTTCCTGTGCGATTGTGAGGTTGGGAATGGAAGGGCTCCGGGCCGAAGGTGCACACCTTTGGCGTTTCTCTAATTAGCTGGCACACAAAGGGAACAGTTCAGCCAAGCGATTGATAAAATCTGAGAGGACTGATAAAACAAACTGTCAAAATTGGTGCAAAAATTCTGCTTGTATTTTTATTTCGGTAGATTTTAATCAACATTTGAGTAGAATAAACTTAAATTAATTATGACTCAACCATTTTTTTATGTTCTTAACAAAATGCCTTATATTCTCCTGAGTTTAATTTACTCATCTAAGATGTTTTGTTTTCTTGTTTTTAAGTTTTCTTTTAACAGTTGGACTTTAGACACAACAGGTGACATTTGTCAATTTATATTTTATAATCCAAAGGACAGACTAAAATAGTTTATTCATTTCTAAAATCTCTAGATGCAGAAAGATCCTTAATATACCCTTAACACCAAACAACATCGGCGCCACCGGGCCCTCAGACCTCCGCCAGCAGACAATTCAAGTGAAGTGTCTTGCCCAAGGACACAACGACTGAGACAGTTGGGGCAGGCTATCGAACCGAGCAGTCCCTCACTTTTAAGTTGAGATCAATTTATCGTGTCCGCTCTCTGCTGGACATGACATGACGATAAGTCAGCTGAACCAAATCTTTTCTTACAATCTGATTTAGTCAGATTGGTTTTGTTACCAAAAAAAAAAAAAAAAAGGAGCCAATGTTGCTAGAATCTACCACTAATTGAACTAATATGTAATAAAACGTGTGATAACTATAGTGGATCATGCATAACGCTGTCAAATGAGTTTGCTTTTATAGTGCACACGTATTCGTAAACAGTCTGGCACTCGAGCAAAGGTTCCCGTTTTCCTCACTGCTTCCATATGGAGGCAATGCAAACCATACGGAGGAGCTCCATTCTGTCTTTATGTAAACTTCAGATCAGTCGAGTTGTCTACCAAGATCATAAACTTGGCCGGCACACCACATTTGCATTGGCCATAAAAGTTCCAAGGAAACGCATGTGCGTTAATTTGGATATATAAAAAAATGATGGTTAAAATGTATCTGCTGCCTAGAGTGATAAAAGGCCGAGCAGAAACCCTTTCACTTGCTTCTCTTCTTTTTGTCTTGGCTGACACGCACAGCAGTCCAGGCTTGCGCTGCCCTATTAAATATGACGGTGTCTCACACAGACCCAGGAGAAAAGGATGTGGTGAAAATGGGTTGGCTTAACGGTGAGAGCACGGATCTATCAAAGCATTACATAGAAGTGGGCTTTTGACAGCGTGTTTGGGTGGAAAAATGCAGTCAGCTGGTTTTTTATTTGCAATAAAGTAAAATAAAATATAAAAAAAATGGAAAACACATTGTAAATTGCTTCAATTATGTAATATTGTATTATAATATAAAAAAAATAATTTAACATACAGGCTTAATGTGGTCCACGCTGGCACGCACCATTCTTCCATAACAACTACTGAGGTGCAGTAATTGCTTGATGTCAAAACATCAAGTAATTTCCCTGTTGGAACAACTGCACAGCAACCTGGCATAACATTATGACCCCGATTGTGCAGCTCAGCGCGCAACCAAACGAGATGCATTGTCAGAATAGGCGTAGACTTCTTCACGTTTGGTGGGACAGTAGCGCATTCGTTTGATCGGACCCATGTGTATTGGTGCGCCTTGACCTCCCATCACCCTGTCACCGCTTTACTGTTGCTCCTTCCTTGCTTTTGGTCAGCTTTGGATCCTGACCACTGCAGACCTGAAACCCCCCGCAGGAGCTGTAGTATTGGGAGATGCCAGTTGTCTAGCCATCACAATTTGGCTCTGGTCAAACTTACTCAAACCCGTTGGGGTTGGCCATTTTCCCTGCTTCGTACACATCAACTTTGCTTCCTAATGTACCCCTCCCACTAACCGGTGTAATAAGAGGATTGGTGTTCACTTTACACGGCAGTCATCATAATGTCTCTAATCAGGAACAAGATCAAGTAGACGTAAAGTAATTCATTGGACATAATTTGAATTTTGATTCAGTTTGGCCAATGGCAAAAAAAAAGTTCTAGCTGTTCTTTAGACCTGCAAAATCAATCTAACCATAAAGATAATATGACTTATGATTACTATTCTATTTATGTATAACTAGGGTTTATTTTGACATAAGAAATTGAAGAACTTAGCAGGTTTACCCTTTGTTTGTTTTTTAAACCAAGAAAAAGGGTCGACACGAAGAAGCAAGCTTAGTTCAAATTTTCAAATTACATATTTTTTTTAAATAGCGCTGTGATGTTGATAAGGAAAAACAAGTTAAATGTATCTGAGCTGCTTAACATTGGTAGTCTCTGTGCCCGTTTGTATCAATATGTAAATTAAAGCAAAACAATGAGCACATGACAAATTACAATGGATGCAGAACTATAATTAGATGTAACGTCCTTATGCAACCCACCTTAAAATATAACTTGTAATGTGACTTATACATTGTGTAATTCTGGGAAGTAAAAAAATGCATGTGTATTTCTTGCTTAGTATCAAATGGGAAGACTGAAAACCTTTTTTGTAATCTTTATTAATACTTTATTTTCATACTCTTGGTAATTTTATGAAGAGTTTCACCAGGTTTCAGAGACATGTTGCAGACCACTGATCCAGCTTGAAGGATGCCATATTTTTTAAGTGACAGACTCTTTCCGACATCTGTTTATTCCTTATACTGTAAATATAGATGATTTAAAAAAAACTCAAATATTTGAGATGACTTTTAATCTAAAAAAAATCTGTTACTAATAACATTCACATTAGTAACACATTAGTAACAGGCAGCATTACATCATCTCCGTGCTTATCTAGACATGATGTCCTCCTCCTGTGTGACTAATCAGCCTCATTTACCTGCTCCTTTCTGCACAAACCAGCCTGTGCCTCTGTCCTCCATCAGCCATTTACTCAGGGGGGGTCACAAATACACGCGTGCGCACACACACACACACACAAACTAACTGCAAATCCTCCTAGCCCTGAACATGAGTGACAGGTCTAATTCTGGACCAATCTGCGGTTAGCTGAGGTGTGCGCTGCACAGGCGTGTCATTTTCACACCCATCAAAATGCCTGTCATTTCCTGGGGAATGTGATTCTCTCTCTAGGCGAGGTGAGATGGAGAAGATCCACCTGCAAGTGCAAACAAGAGATGACGTACATCCAAAGAAGAGCCTCCTCTTCTTTCTTCAATATATGCTATAGCACAGCTTTGTTTGTGCATCGAAGCCGTGCCTTTCCTTAAACGTTGTTTGCTAGTAAAGGTTTCTCTAAGTGTTCTCCGTCCGTATCTAACCTATCTTTGTCTGACCTGCGTGTTTCTGTACACAGGTCCCGATCGAGCCGCCATCATGTCTAGCAAACGTGCCAAGGGAAAGACCACCAAGAAACGGCCACAGAGGGCCACCTCCAATGTCTTCGCCATGTTTGACCAGTCCCAGATCCAGGAATTCAAAGAGGCGTTCAACATGATCGACCAGAACCGGGATGGCTTCATCGACAAGGAGGATCTGCATGACATGCTGGCTTCTTTGGGTAAAACAAAAAACAAAAAAAAAAAACTACCCAAACTGCATTTTTATTAGGCCCGAGCAGCGAAGCGCTGCGAAGGCCTATTGTATCTGTGTTGTTTAATTATTATTATTATTAATCTGCCACCCCAAAGAGGGGCCTTTTTGGGGGCTTTATCATACTCAAAAACTCACCAAACTTGGCGGATGCAAGAAGACTGTTTAAAAATTTTGTATTTTAAGGTCGTCACAAAAATCAAAACAAAAATGCCTCAACGGCGCCACCTAGCAATTTTCAAAAGACCCTTTGCTATTCACTTACTTCATCGTAGAGACATGAAATTTGGTACAGTGGTAGAGCTCACCAAGACGCTCACCAAGACGCTCAGAATTTACAATTAATGTCATAGTGAAAATATCACAGGAAGTCGGCCATTTTAGATTGAAGGTCTGATTTTGACCTCAATTTTGAAGTTTACAGCATTGGTACTTGATCGAACTCCTCCTAGGGATTTCGAGCGAGCGGCTTGAAACTCGGTCAGTCTGATCATAAGGCATGGCCAATTAAAAGTTATCAAAACGGTGAGTTTTTGAGCATGTTGAAGGGGCGTTAGCAGGGGTCAAAGTTCACCTACTCGCCACAAAACATAAAACTGTTATATCTCCTACACAGAAACACACAGAGGCACCAAACTTTCTGTGATTGATCATCATCGGGTCTTCTACAATATCCAATGGTCAAATGATGACATTGCTTAGGCCACGCCCCCTGACAACAGGAAGTGTCATGTTTTGTTGTAATTGGTCGCTATGTTACCCCTTTAAGCTAATCAACATGAAACTGTGTCCACAGACAGAACACATGTTGATGTGTTGTGGATTTCAGGCCCAACTGGATTCGATGGAGCAGGGGGGCGTGGCGGCGTGGCATATTCACCTCAAACGCTGCTGTCATACGTTTGGCTCTGAATTCCACAGTTTTGGGCCAAGCTGCTTAAAACTCATTTGGATGCATCCTTATCCACCCCCCAACAGGAATCCATAACAAACTTTAGTGAGCAGGACTTAGTTTCTCCATAGCGCCACCAAGCAATTTTCAAAGGACCCTTTGCTATTCACTTAGTTCATCGTAGAGTAATGAAATTTTGTACAGTTGTAGATCTCAGCAAGACGCTCAGAATTTACAATTAATGTCATAGTGCAAGTATCACAGGAAGTAAGCCATTTTAGATTGAAATCTGAATTTTGACACCATGTTGACATGGTATCAAATACCATCATCATCAAGTTTGATCATATTTGATCAAACTTGTCCAGCAGGGGGCAGCAAGAGACCACAAATAAACCCCAAAGGAATTTCTCTTGGTAAGTAACTGATCTTAACTCTTTGGTTTCCTTATATATTTAAGTTGAACAGATATACAAATCCTGCTTGAAAACTGACAAACTTACTCTTGTTCAATACATTTCATTTTTTATTTATATAGCGCCAAATCATGAAACATGTCATCAGGGGTGTACTGGGACAAAAAAATCGGCCCTGGCATTTTGGATTAGACTGGCCCACCACATTTTGTTGTGTACTGAATGTGTATACCAACTGTACAATACCTTGAGGTCAGGTTAATGGAAATTAGTGAGAGTGGACACTTAAAATACTTCTAAAATCTTAATTTATTAACACGGTAAAATGTAAACTCCATCACAGCACAGCAACTATTCTTAGATCAGAGAGAGAGAGAGAGAAAGAGAGGTGTCAGGGTCAATCACACATATTATCACGTTACATCATTATAAGAAGTTATTGTAAGTTGCTCATCAGATCTATTTAGTCTTCCAGATACTGTAGGGTAACATTGGACTAATGTGCACTCACTGTGTAAAAAAGGATGCCAATGACAAAATGAACCAGAGAAAGGCCTCACTTATCATGGAAAGAAAGAAAATATATAGTAACATAATATAAATTTTGATTTACTCAGTCATTTGTAATAAGTATTTTATTTATCTAATTTCCTAATTTTTGATCATATTTTCTTTAAAATCGCAGACTTTTTGCTATTTTCCATGTAAATCCTTGGTGGCGCTTCATAGCGAAGCCGGTGAGGCCGCAGCAAGCTTGGCCTCCCCTGGGATTGTGCAATCCCATGTTAACTGCGCTGACTTCCATTCTGTGAATGCATCTTCCTGTCTCTAGATCATAAATTCAATTGTTCAAACAGTTATGAACAGATTTTCCACAATTTAATATATGTGGATTACGAATTGTGTTTTGGTCATCAAACTGTGTGCAGATAACATGTTTTCGTGGTGCTGGCTGATCATAAACAGCAAAGAACTGGTTGTAAGTGAGGTCGGCAGTTCCTTGGCCGCTAGGCAGGGGGCGCTCAACATCCAGCGGAACAGGACTGATGAAGGAAGGCTTTCCTCCCTGGCAGTGAGCTCCATTGAGACTGAGAGACTTTTAAAACTGAAGAAGATAAAGAGAACTTTTACCGGAAAATGATGATATTTTTGTTCAGAAAGAGCGCCGCAGGGACTTAAATTATAAGTAGAGGTAAGACAGCGATACTTATTCATGTTTTGTTTTTGTGATAAAATGTGCGTAATGTGGGTTATAGTTTTAGAATGTGTTACAAATGCAGAAATCCATCATAACTCATAAACTGTTACAGTCAAATGACAAATAATTTATTTTTATTTTTTCATCAAATAATCAATATTTTTCCATGTCTCTTGGTGAATTAATTTGGCTCAATCAGTCTCCTTCAGCACTTTGCAACAAGTCTACTCTGTAGAGTGTATATATTTGTAAATCTGACTCTGATGACGTCAGTGCCTCACCAGCTATGAACCCTAGCGCACGTCACTGACTACAACCACCACCATATTTTACATCAGACAACGGAGCAGATGAAGGGCCTGCTGTTGGGAACATGTCAGTCAGTCTGACACATTTCGCAGCGTCTGTTTGAAGAACTCGTTTCTTTTTTTCGTGCAGTTTCTCTGCGCCTCCCTTGCGTTTCTTATCCATTACTACTGTGAACACCGCTGCACAAAGTTCCACATGGAGCGTGAAGGTGTTTTTCTACTTTATGATTGGCCTAGCCCTTTAGACTGTCAGGGATGATAACCAATGGGCTGCAGTAGCCCGTGGTAAGGGCCGGATGATCGGAACAGACTCTTGCACTGCTGATTTTATTTTTCTTTATGCATTATGCAAATATAACAAGACTGATATATAAAATAATAATAATAATAATACATATTATTAATATACTTGTCGGGTCTGCCGGCCCAAACAGCACGTCGGCCCACCGGGAAAATGCCCGGTACGTCCGATTACCAGTCCATGCCTGCATGTCATCTAAAGGAAGTTTACAATGTCAAAATCAATCAGATTATACATATTAAGTCAGATTATCCAGATTGGTAAAATAAATCCTATATAAGGGAACCAGTTGATTGCATCAAAGTCGTAACAAGCAGCATTCACTCCTGAAGAAGCATAGAGCCACAGGGAGAGTCGTTTGCATTGTACATGGCTTTGCAGCAATCCCTCATACTGATCAAGCATGAAGTGACAGCAGAAGGAAAAACTCCCCATTAACAGGAAGGAAAAACCTCCAGCAGAACCGGGCTCAGTATGAACGGTAATCAGCCTTGACCGACTAGGGTTTACAAAAGAGAGAGAAGAGACACAACAAGACAGACAAAAAAGCACAGAAGCACACATTGATCCAGTAATGTGTTTTACATTAGATGGTAATAACAGGTGATCTGTCTTCCCTAGATGATGTCACAGCTAACTGAACGCCAGACCAGGTGTACCTACTATGGAGAAAAAATAGAAAAAACAAAAAGTTAAAAGCTGAAATGACAACAGTCATGCAAAATTGAATAACAATAGACCCTGATGTCCTCCAGCAGCCTAAGCCTATAGCAGCATAACTATAGAGGTAGCTCAGGGTAACATGAACCACTCTAACTATAAGCTTTGTCAAAAAGGAAAGTCCCAAGAGCCAGCTTCTAGAGGAGGAGTTCAAGTATCTTGGGGTCTTGTTCACGAATGAAGAGAAGATGGAGCGGGAGATCGACAGGCGGATGGGTGCAGCGTCGGCTGTGAAGCTGGCGCTGTACCGATCCGTTGTGGTGAAGAGAGAGCTGAGCCAAAAGGCCCAGCTCTCGATTTACCAGTCAATCTACGTTCCTACCCTCATCTATGGTCACGAGCTTTGGGTCGTGACCGAAAGAACGAGATCCCGGATACAAGCGGCCAAAATGAGTTTTCTCCATAGTGTGTCTGGGCTCTCCCTTAGAGATAGGGTGAGGAGCTCAGTCATCCGTGGAGGACTCAGAGTAGAGCCGCTGCTCCTTCACATTGAGAGGAGCCACTTGAGGTGGCTCGGGCATCTGGTCAGGATGCCTCTTGGACGTCTCCCTGGTGAGGTGTTCCGGGCATGTCCCACCGGGAGGAGGCCCAGGGGAAGACCCAGGACACGCTGGAGAGACTCTGCTGGCCTGGGAACGCTTTGGGATTCCCCCGGAGGAAGTGGCCCAAGTGGCTGGAGAGAGGAAGGTGTGGGCCTCCCTCTTGAAGCTGCTACCCCCGCGACCTGACCCCGGATAAGCGGAAGACGATGGATGGATGGAAAAAGGAAAGTTTTAGGATTAGTCTTAAAAGTAGACAGGGTGTCTGCGTCACGGACCAAAACTGGGAGTTGGTTCCACTGGAGAGGAGCATGATAGCTTAAGGATCTGCCTCCCATTCTGGTTTTACAGACTTTAGGAACCACCAGCAGACCTGCTTTCTGAGAGTGAAGTGGTCTGTTAGAAATTACTAAAGTTTGTACACAACATACACATGTGGAATATTGCTAACGTGTTACTTTAGCAATATTCCAATTGCTAAAGTGTTACTTTTACATTATTACTTTTGGGTGTGTATCCACCAATTTAACTGTCAAACTTTCATAAAAGCTGTCTTAATGCAAGAAACGAAACCCTTAAACACATGAAATAATTAACTTTAAATAACTAAAAAGGTTTTGTTAACTTTTCACATGAAGCTGGATTAACAGCTAGTAAGATACCTTTGATTAAATTTGTATACTAGTGTTTAAACCAGGGGTGTCAAACGTACGGCCTGCGGGCTGGATCTGGCCCGCCGAACGATTTAGTCCGGCCCGGTGGCCGAATGCATTTTCATTATTCAACGGCTGTGTCTCCTCGGTGCATCGACCGATCTGCACCAGATTTTTTGTGAGTCGTGGGGGAGCGCTGCCCAACGCGTACGTGTGTATTGCATGGTAGATGGGTGAGGAAAATGCATGACAGCTTCAGCGGTGGCTGGCGGTGGGAGGTGCGCGTACCTCTAGCGGTGGCCCATAGGCCAGAGCGGCGCTTGGCTGCGAGGGCCGATCATCACCGCTTGCGGTTTTAATTTTATTTGGGTTTTTCTTTAAGATTTTTCCGACTAAAACAACAACATGAGAGAACCAACAAAGTAAAATTGAAATGTTTCACAGATGTGGTGCCTTTTATCAGCCAGAAATATAATTGAATCTTTCCTATCTTTTCCAGTCTTTAGTTTCTTTCATTTTAAAACTTATTTTTGGTTCCAATTTAAGTCGGTGGCTTTTTCTCATATTGTCTCACACACATAAGACTATTTAACATCCAGCATATGCAAGCATCTATACCAGGGGTGTCAAACTCGTTTTGGTTTAGGGGCCACATACAGCTTAATCTGATCTCAAGAGGGCCACATGAGTAAACTCATTGCAAGATTAAATAGAACTAATAAATGTGGACTTGTTGTTGATTTTTATATTAAGTTAATTTCACTTTTACACAATATATTATGAATAACCTCAGCGTTTTTAAGAAAAGTATGTGAAATTTCAACAATACTTTTACTCAGTTAAACATTTATTTAAGTGCATTATGCATAAGAACTGATCACAGTGATTATACAATGTTAAAAAACATTTATTCACATTTTTTGGAACTTAAAAACACTGCCCTGCATGACAAAATACATCAAACAGATAAAAATTAAGAAATGATTTGAATTTTTCCACACCTGAAGCTTAATCTGCTAATTAAAACACAGCGCCCCTCGTGGACAATATAGGAACTGCATATTTTCAATTAAACGAAGTACATGTTTTTTTCAATAATTGTTTTATCATTCTCTTCCTTTTATCTTGTCCACTTGTGAAAGTCAAATCTGATTAACTCTTTGTGGCATCTTATTGCCACATTGCCAGACAGGACACTGGAGGAAAAAAAATATATATATATATTTTTTTATAATGATAATGCATTTAGCCACAGGGCCGGACTAAATTGTTCGGCGGGCGTGCCGTATGTTTGACACCCCTGATCTATACGGTGCCTTGCAAAAGTATTCATAGCCCTTAGCAGTTTTTGGTTTTAGTGTTAAAAACTTTGTTTTGTATTTTAAGGGGAAAAAAAACACACAAAGCACTACACATTTGTGACGCGGAAGCATATGTGTGGTTTTCAAACTAATTTCTACACAAACATGAAAAAGTGGTCTGTGAATATTTCAGCAACCTTTGTTGACGCCCCTGAACAAAATCATTTGCAACAATCTGCCTTCAGAACGCACCTCATCAGTCAAATGAGTCCACTCGTGTGTAACTTCTTGGCTTAAATGCAGCTGTTCTGTGAACGCCTCAGAGCGTTTCTGTTTGGTGAGCAAAGAACTGTAATGAGACCGAGGAACGCAGGAGACGGATCAGGGATAAAGCTGTGGAGACGTTCAAAGCAGCGTGTGGTTAGAAAACCACATCTTGAGCTTTCAATTCATCATCGAAAAGGAGAGAATATGGTAAACTTACCAAGACATTGCCCTCCACCTAAACTAATAGCCAAGTTTTTTTTTTTTTTTTTTTTTGGAAATGAAATATTTTTGTTTTTACCTGCTAGTCCATAAACTATCCATGCATTTTCTGACTCGCTTTATCCCTCATGGGGTCTCAAGGGGGTGCTGGTGCCTATCTCCAGGCATTCAATGGGCGAGAGGTGGGGTACACCCGGGGCAGGTTGCCAGTCTATTGCAGGGCAACATAGAGACAGACAGGAAAAATTCACACACACACCCCTATTACAATTTAGATGGACCAATTAACCTAACCGTCTTGTTTGTGGACTGTGAGAGGAAGCCGGAGTACCCGGAGAGAACCCACGCATACACAGGGAGAACATGCAAACTCCATGCAGAAAGACCCAGAGTTGGAGTCGAACCCAGAACCTTCTTGCTGCAAGGCAACAGCACTACCCACTGCGTCACTGTTCATAAACTAAACACCAATCTCTAAATGATAGCAGATTGTTCTTCAAACCCTTGACTTTTAAGTAAAAGTGACTTAAGGTTTGTAATCTTAACATTGAAATTGAAAGCAAAAATAGGCTTCATAAAAGAGGAATGGTATGTGGTGCTGTTTCTAAAAGATTTCCATTTGTCTGCATCTTTTCTTAAATTGTCTGGCTTCAAAAAGATTTTTTTTTTCTTTCTTTTTTTTTTTCTACATAGTGTAGTTTCTGCATTAAACTACCTGTGCTGGTGCACCAAATTTGTGCCACTGTCCAGTTGCGGTCCAGGATCCGCACAAAATCAGTACAACCACCGCAAATCACCCACGGACAACACTTTGGACGACCCTGGTTTAGATCAAAGCAAAACGGCCTAGTCAAAGTTCAAATCTAAAGTTTAAACTGAAAATTGGAGGCAGACTGTAAAGCTATTGCTGACACAGACCACCTCCAGCCAATCTGACTGAACTAGAAGAATGGGCAACAGTTTTCAGTCTCTAGGTGTGCAAAGCTGGTAGACATACCCCCAAAAATAATAAATACAAAAGTAGCCACAGATTTTAACGTGTGAAAGAGGTTGAAAACCTTGAGGCTGTAAAGTGACAAAGTACAAACAAGGATGAATAGCTTAGCAAGGATCTTGACATAACCTAACAGTGTGGCTGTTCCATAGGTAAGAACCCATCTGATGAATACCTGGAGGGAATGATGAACGAGGCTCCGGGGCCCATTAACTTCACCATGTTCCTCACAATGTTTGGAGAGAGGCTCAACGGGACAGACCCCGAGGATGTCATTCGTAATGCCTTCGCCTGCTTTGACGAGGAGGGATCTGGTGAGTCTGCATGTGAACAAAGGTCCACAAAGAAGTCTCGCTGACTGGCACTTCTAGGGTACAGAGCCGTGTCTTGTTGCTCAGTGGATGCCGTCTGCTCATTTAGGGTTTATCCACGAGGACCACCTGAGAGAGCTGCTGACCACCATGGGCGATCGCTTCACAGACGAAGAGGTGGACGAGCTGTTCCGCGAGGCGCCGATTGACAAGAAGGGCAACTTCAACTACGCAGAGTTCACTCGCATCCTCAAACACGGCGCAAAGGACAAGGACGACGAGTAGAGGCGGAGGAAAAAATGTCTGCTTCCGGCTCCCGCTTACCTGCTGCGCCACAGATTTTTTTCCGCCGGCCCCCTCCCTTTTACCTTGTATAGTAAATACAATGTGAATCGCTACAGTTGTGTTCAAAATAATGGCAGTCCCACATCACTAGCTAGGTATATCGCCGTTTTTTTTTTTTTTTGTTAGAATTTATTTCTACTTCTACACTACAAGCAAGTTTCCAGAAGGTCCCAACAGGAATGACGTGCATGCTGCTGATTCTGTGAAACTGAAAGGGGCGTGTTAAAAAAAAAAATGCCAGGGCCGAGTTCAATTAGTGGGATCATTGATTATGTGAAAAAAAAAGGTGTTAAACAGGTGGTCCTTATTTAAGGATCAAGGCAACTGACACTGCATAAGCTGGTTGTGCATTTGTCCTTGAAAAACAGAGTAAAATGGGTCGTAGAAGACACTGTTCAAAAGAAGTGTTCTTTGATTAAGAAATTAATAAAAGAGGGGGAAACTTGTAAGTTGTACAGCACATGGAACGTAGTACAATTGTCCTGAGCTGCAAAACCTGTTGACTGCTCCCAGAAGTTGGTCGGCTCTATCTACCACAAATGTGAAGCGGTTATCTGAAACCGTGGTTATGCATCTAAATATTAGTTTATGATTCTAAGGAAAGTTGAATCTTCCAACATTTCTTAGTTTATACAGTACATATTTGAGTTTGTAAAGAAAGATGTCAACACTGCTATTTTTTTTAACATAGTTCTTGACTTTCTGTAAAATATGATCACGTTCAATTACTTTTTTCCCAACTGTCTCGTTTTGAAATAGAATGTGCAGCGTTCCCAATGTATTTGTGTTAGTTAAAATACAATTTATATGAAGGATATTGAGCTTTACTTACCCTTTTAAACCCACTGCTATTACTATGAACACAACTGTATATAAAAGTCTTTAAATTGTAACAAAAGTATTTTCGTGTACATTTGAAGGTAAACATGCTAGTCAAGCATTGAATCTTGAGACCAAAAGACCCGGTTCTACAATACCCTCCTTGCGGCTCCACCCAAATTTGCCTCACTTTGGTAATTTTTAGGCAACCTATTTAGACCTTCTGGGTGCATTACTGGATAAATACTGTTTGAACTTCTGGCTTCAGGGCTGCACACAGTACCAGCATGGTTTAACCCCATCCTGCCTGTTTGCTACTGCACTGCCACGTGTCCCTTTTCTCTGTTGTCTTTGTACGGTTGCAAAAACAGAAGCAACTCGTTCTGTGTTTGTTGTTGACAATCAAGAGGCGAGGATCTCCTCCCCGGTGAAACGGTTTGTTGAAGCGTCGAGGCTGATGCTTTGCTCCATCAGCTTGCGGCACTGGTTGAGGGATCAGGTGCGTCTGCTGTAGAAGGAACTCAGTCATGAACCCGCTCAGGCTAATAAAGTACACTACAGCTCCTGTAGTAAAAAGACTGCGTCTGCACCAAATCAATGAATGTGTTTCACTCATTTAATCTTTGCTTGGTGTCTTAAAGCCTGTTTATAAGAAATTATAGTCATATAGATATACATTATAGTTATAACGATGCAAAAAGTTTCTGGCACAACTTCAGACTCCCAAGGTGCATGGAGACGGTAAAATATGTGAAGACTCCAGCAACACCTGGAGTGCTGGGAAAGGACTATTTGCTGACTGGCTTGTGGCCTTCATCAGGGTCCCTCATGAAAGCCCAAACACACTGGTCAGCAAACAAAAGTTTCTTCCCAGAACTTCAAATGTTCCTGGAGTTCTTCACTTCATGCAAAATACGGAGAAATTTTATAAGTTGACAATTGTATTCTTTTACATTTAAATATTGATGCCAGCCCTTTTTAATAGAAAACCCCTATATAGACACATTTTTAAGTTCAAAATATAACATGTGCATTATATCATAAAATTTAATAAAAAATATAATTTAGGCATTAAAAAGTACAATTTTATATGTGCAATTTAGATCCCGAAATCCATTCAAATTAATTTACCTGAAATACTGTTTGATTTCATGCCAGCTTTAAATTAAATATTTCATATTTATGAGATTTCCTGTCTGACCTTCTCAAAAAAACAAAAAAGAAAGTCTAAAAACTTTTATGAGTCAAACATCTTGGACGTCTGCATCCAACTGGCTGTTGTTGCCTGTAATACTTACATCAGCCACCAGAGGGCATAATGTAGGTGTAGAATTTAATACAACAGGTTTCTGAGGAAATGGCAAGTTTTGTGAAGGAATGGGAGGTCTCCAATGTATCAACTTTGGGTTTTGTATTACCCTAAAAAGCATGAATGAATGAGGTTTCAATATCTCTTGACGTGATAAACAGATGATCATCTCCACAGGCACTCTTAAAAACCCCTTGAGGACATATAGAGAAAAATACTACTTATTTTTTTTTTCTAAATCATTGTTGCCAGCTTTCACAAGCAACTTTCCTTTTAAGATGGTTACAGCTAAGAAATGATACCTTTTGTCACCCCTAGAAGCTTTTTTTTATGTTCATGGTTCAGTGTCAATCTATAAAAAGTAACTTTACAAAAATCCCTGAATTAACCCTTATTGGGACTCCCAACAGCTTGTGCTCTAAACTTATCCTTTTTGTTATATTTAGGTTGAAAATATCACTTTATTATTGGTATACCTTATAAAATGTATCAGTGTTTAATTGCGATAGCATATCTGACATTTTTAAATGGAAATAAATTTATTTGGTGTGAACATTTTTGTTTCTATTAAAATCATGACTATAATTTCAAACAGCTTGATTTTTTTTATGTAAACTCTACCTTTTACGTCAGGGATTTCTAACTTTGTTCCCATTCCTCTTAGCCGCTGTTAAAAATCGGAAAGACAGGAGAACACACCGTTCGAGTAAGGCAGACGTTTGTATGATTCTTCTGTAGGAAATTACAAACAACTGGCTCCTTGCCTCTACATCCCCATACTGAGACATCTAAAGCTTACCAACTGGATAACGTTCAGCTCAAGACCATAATACTCCAACAAAAGACTTTATAAAGGCTTTATACACCTGAGTGACGTTGGTTCTGCTAGCGTTTACAAGAGAGCAGTTACAGTTAAAGAGTAGGTCATATTACCAGGCGCAGATAATGGTTTATGGCACCCAAATATGAAATATATTAAAGTATAAAAAGTTATCAAAGGGCCACATTACCCCCTGGTGGTTACATATATGTTAATATCTTTACAATTAAAAATGTTTGCAGTGAAAACCATCTAAAAACAAGCACCAACTTAAGACCATTATGCAAGTGATTCATACAAATTATTTCTTCCAAGTAAAACTCAAGAGAAATCTATATATGAAACAAAACTGACCTTTATTTCTTTGAAATGCTCATACAAAAAACAGACATTTAAAGTTTAAGGCGTATATTGCACAGACTATTGAGTTTTAATACATATCTTTTAAAAGAAGGGGGAGAAAAAAAAAAAAAGGAGAAGAAGAAAGGGACATCCTCCCACATTCGAAGGCTTAAGGCACAGCAGCCAGTCACACTGCCTGGAGTCATCATTTGTAGCACAACGTGGAAAAAAAGGAACGTTCAGTACGCATTTGGTTGAACACAAACTACATTTTGAGACCGAGCTCAGACGCTAGTAAATATGAACCTAAAAAATAAAACCTTGACCTTTCACATATCTACATCAGCACATCTTTTATTTTTTTGTGTGTCAGCTTACGTCTAAAATCTCGCCGCCTAAAACCTACGCCAGCCTTTCCCAGTACTACGACCTCGAAGGAATCATCACAGTGTATTTCTGTCGTCTGAAAAAATTAAATTAGCATAACTTAGCCACAACGCCGCTCCTATGAAATTGAGGTATAAATGAACACCGGTCAACTCTGCTACGGCAACAAAGACACATTCACCTTGACTTTGCGTCACAGAGTGGAACCGAGTGGAGACGTAAAAAAAAAAAAAAAACAGAAAAAAAAGGGTGAAATGTGGGAGTAAAGTTCGGAGGTTTCCTTGGAACGGCCGACCCAGACAGACTTTCCTCTTCTGGCCACGGCCGCTCGCAGCAGTACAACAGAACTGACCTAAACACAGCTTTTGTGACCTGGTAAACATTAATTGGTAATTGTGCTACAGCATTGACCAGAAACAGAAAAGCCCAACTCCCACACAGACACTCACAGCTACCGGTACGTCCAGGCAACAGTTTCACAGAAACTACATCTTCATGGAATATCAGAAACTCTATAGAAACCATTTTTTTTAAACAATCAGAAACACTACACTTTGCGTTTTAAAGGTGTACAAAAAGGGATGTGCTACATTTTCTTTTGTCAGGAGCCTGCGAGGATTAATCACCCTCTCCTTTCTACGACATGCAGATCTGAGACGCAGAAACTTAAGGCCTCGCAGACGAAAGGGAACTCTGGCTGATATGTCCTGCTCTCCAGATGAAGCTCGAGCTCATGAAGGGTTCTGACAGAACACAACCTACACGCGCGCTTTGATCGGGAAGAGAAAATACAGGAAACTTCCTACGGGAGAAGAATAAGCGATGCGTCGGGGTAGAAGGCATGCACAGAGCGCTTTAGGAACGCGCTCGGCCATGAGGAGGGTGACGGAGGGCGAAGGGAGTCATTCATTCAGGGTTGCTACTGCATTTCAGAATGAGCTGACTGATGTAAAAAAAAAAAAAAAAAACCTGCTCTAAAATGCACCACTAAAGAGTTCGAAGAAAATGTGCTTTTTATTTCAAGAAGAGGAATGACTGAAGGGCAGCAGAGTTGGTATCAGGGGAGGCTCTTTTTTTTGTTGTTGTTTTTTTATACATTCACTGAAGTCCAGCACTGCTACTGGAAAGGCTGGTAAACTTTTCTACAGTCCAGGAATACTTTCCTTCTTGTTCGTCGTCGTAACATCCAAAAAGTCTGTCGAGGATGCCACCAAAATCTGCTGAGGAACGGCGTCTAGGGAACCCGCCGGTCTCCGTCTGGTAAACAATAAAAGCTCGACGCGAGCCCGGCTCAGGCTCGACGTCCACAGCCTGATCCGAGTCCATTCTCCTACAAACGTCATAAAACATGCCTGTCCTCGCTTCCTCCCAGGTTTATACATTTAAGAAAAACAAAACCCACCAGCGGCGGCCTCTAATTAACGGCCTCACTCAGCGTGTGCAGGCTGCGCTGCGGCCCCCACACCGTGCTGATGGGGGCCTTCACCACCTGGAGCGAACTGGCCTGCCTGGCGTTGGCGTGCACCATGCTCCACACGTTGGGCACCATGGCCGAGCCGCCGCCCCCGCTGGTGTGCGGAGCGAGGTGGGAGGCGAGGCTCAGGAGGGGCGGGACCGCCGGCGAAGACAGGCCCGGAGCCGGGGCCGGGGCGGCGGACGCAGCGGGCAGCATGGCGGGGGCCGCCGCGGGGAGCGAGGGGGGTTTGTGGAACGGCAGGTGGAGCAGGTCTCCTCTAGGCAGGGAGGGAGACGCGACAGCTGCTGCCGGGGAGGAATCTGAGGCAGAGCTTGCGGGGGATTGGGAGGAAGGCGCTTGTGCGGAGACGGGTGTGACTGCTGGATTGGCGGCACTCGCAGGACACGCAGTCGGAGATGAAGCCGACGTCGGCGGCGATGGGAACTTCGGGTTCACGGCGGGTTTCTGCAGCTCCGGCTGCCCCAGGATGACGGCGGACACTGGCACTAGAGTCGGCAGCTGAGGTGGGTTTGGGCTGGATGCTCTGACCCGGTCTTTATCTAAGGGGTGCCATATGACTTTGCTCCCCGGTAGCGGGGATAACCTGGCGGTCGAGAGCAAAACTGGAGCAGGAACTGGCTCAGCAGCTGCGGAAGATCCAATACAGGGAGATTTGATGGACTCTTGAGCAGACATCGCCTTCTCCATCAGGCTCTGCACTCTGGAAGGATCCATGACCCGTTCCTCCGGAGGCGGGGTCGGGCCCGTCGCGGTGGCGCCCAGCGGCTTGGCATTTGAAGGCTCTGCCGGTTTGCGTTTGGTCTCCTGGAGCAGGTCTTGCTCTGCGGCTCTCTGCAGAGCGGCGTCGACCAGCAGCTTCAGGTCGCTGAAGTCGTGGCTCGGGTAGAGCTCGGGAGGAGTCGGGGGAGGCGTGTTGAGGAGGCCGCTGGAGTGGCTCGCCGCTGCCGCCGCGCCGGAGGAATGGACGGCGCGTTCGTCCGCTTCCCTCAACAGGCTGTGCGTGTCCAGCTTCATCAGCGTCTGCACGGAGCCCTCGTTTCCTGGGTAGCCAGCTCCCGTCAGGATGGCCGTCGCCGTGTTCCCCAGCAGACTGAGGTCCAAAGTGGGCGTAGCGCGGATCACCGATGGGTGCTGCTGAGAGGAGCGAGCTGGGGCGCCGGTATCAGCAGAGCTGGCTTCGCCGCCTGGGGACTGGTGGCCCTCGGTTTTACCGACAACCTTACGGGAGATTGTGAACTTGGTGGGGTCTTTGCCGTCCTTGCGGAGCAGGTCGGGGAGAAGGCGGCGGCGGGCGTTGATGAACCAGTTGCAGATCTGGGGAGACAGACAGAAATTACTCACATAGAGCGGAAGCTCATACATAAACTGTTTCACATTCCATCACACGGACACAGAACCGACCTGTTTTATGGGCAATTCAGTGGAAAGACCAATAAGTGGTGACCTGCCTCTCTCCAGATGGATTTTGTTTCAGAGTTTCACACACCCATCTGGGATCGCTCCAGTGGAGATGCATTTCAGAAGGAGGGGCCTTATCAAAAATCCTTATACATGATTGGATAAGCCACTTGTCTGGTATCTTTACTGATGTGCTACAAGCTTTTGCCAAACCCGGTTGGGAGAATAGCGAAAACATAGTTTCCATTTACAAAAGCCTTCAAAGTTGTTCTCTGGTGTTCTTTTAAAGAATTAATGTCCGGTACATCGAACACTGATGAAATAGCATCAATGTTACTGCTTGCTTCCTCTCTGCGAGCCGCCATTGTTGTCTGAATCCAAACAGTCACTTCTCTGATACGGCCCATCTACAAAAATCCCACCCGCCGATCCTGATTGGCTCGTCCATTTTATGTGGTACCGAATCTCTCCTAATGGCAGCGAGTCCACATGGAGGTGGGGTGCCGTGTGGCGGAGCGACATCCATCTGGAGAGAGTCAGGTTAAATAAGTGGCACACATTTGGGAAGTAGATGGACAGTTTTTCTTTTTTTTGTTGTTGCAATAAATACAAATCTAAAGACGGGCCCCTGCGTCCAATACTTTGTAGAACCATCTTTGGGTGTTTCCTTTGGCGTATCCCTCTACATGTTCTGCAACCTAGAGACTGAAATTTTGCCTTTTTTGGGGGGAAATTAGCTAAAGGCCAGCCAGACTGAAGGGAAAGTGATTGAACATCAACGTCTTTCCACAGATCTGAATTGGGTTTTGGTCTGAACTTTAACTAGGCCATTCTAACACATTTGATCTGAAGCATCCCCTTGTAGCTCTGACCACATGTTTATCATTGTGCTGTTCTTCCATCGTCCAGGTTATAAGATATAAGAACTATCCAGCATTTAGCTCTACCCATCTTATGAAGAATCTCTTATTGTCACCATGTTTCACTCTGGTGACATTACCTGAGGCAGACACCGGCTTAGGATACGCACAAATAACATGACACTGATACACCACACATTTTGTTCACAAATTAGAGCATGCAAATTGCTATCAGAGTCCGAGAGCTCTGATATCAGTCCCTTTGCGAGCGATATGAGCCACGATTAGTTCCTCCTTCATGAATCTCAAGTAACCAGGTCATTTTTGTGCAGTGATCTTGACTCTTCATTTTATGAGCTTTGACCAGCGACCCTGCCCCGCTGAAGAAGCGCATCCTCTCAGAATGATGCTGCCACCACCACGTGTATGGGGTTATGAGCAGTGTCAGTTTTGGTCCACACACAACATTTCACATCAAAGCCGGGGAGCTAAGTTGTGTCCATGAGTAGTGAACTCTACTCAAACAAGACAAGTGGCAATTCAAAATAATATTACTCAGGTATTGGAAATAACGCCCGACGATCAGTATGATGCAGTAAAACTACTCTTAGAGCTACTTTAAAATAGAAATTGCTCACATAAACACAGCCCTGTCCTACCCACCTCAGGCACAAGAAATGTCCCCTACACGTCTTGTGCCAAATAACAAACAGACTTCTTAACGCTTTCTTAAGTGCTTTGCTTGCTCAGACTGTCAAGTGTAGCTGCCTTGAGAGGTGGCCAAACTCTATCGACTTTCGGATGACAGACTGAACTCCTCTGTCAGATCTTCAAATGGGGTTTCATGATGTGATGTGCTTGTAATTCTGCGATAGACTGGCGACCTTTCCAGGGTGTACCCCACCTCTCAACCACTGACAGCTGGAGATAGGCACCAGCAGCCCCCCTTACGACCCCACAAGACATAGACGTGTTAGAAAATGGATGGATGGACGTGCTTATAATTTCTCCACAGCTTTAACTTGTAAGCAATGTTGAAAATCCCTAAGAGAATACATTGAAGCTTCTGTCTGTGATGTAAAAAAAGTTGGATGAGTACATTTACAAGGCGCTGATAAAGAAATCTGAAATTGCCATCTTCACCCATCCAAGTGGGTCACCAAAGCCCGCCTTACTCCCTCTACTGGTACGGCGAGAGAGAAAGACAGAGAGCCCAGAGTGCTCAGACAGCTGGCAATAATGAAGGTCTGAGCTGAAATATGCTGAGCCACAGAGGAGGCAGCCAAACGCATTCCAGTGCACTGACTACATAACAAGGAACTGCTGCCGCCTCCTGCTACTCCGCAATCTGGCTGTGTGCTGAGATGGAAAGAGGAAGCGTCTACCACTGATGCAACAGGGTCAGAAAGCGAAGGGTGGGAGAATGCTGGTGACTACGGTACCATCCCGTAATTACCACATCTTCAGGGTTTTCAGCCACGTAAGACACCGTCCTCAGCTGCACATCCCGCTCACAAACACCGCTTTACACAGCCGACACTAAGGACGTGCAATGTCTACCCAGGACCGAGCGACGGGTGTCACTTCCTCCGCCAGGTTTCCGAGAACCTCACACGCACGCAGCACAAACCTCACCTGCAGCACAGAGAGCTTGGTCTGGTTTGAGAGGCTGAGCTTCTCCTGCTCCGACGGGTACGCATTGAAGCGGTGCTCGTACAGCCAGCTGCGGAGGATCTGGACCGACTCCTTGGGCAGGTTGCCGCGGCGACGGCGCTTGGCGAGGAGCCCTCTCCCCGACAGGTCGAGCGGGGAGCCGTCGTCGCTGTCCGACACGGCCGAAGAGTGGTCCTGCTCGGGGTGGGGGTCATCCTCCGGAGCTGAGGAGAAGACAGACGTTTTCAGAACTTGGCACCAATCTTTCAGCGAGACCTGTTTATTTTTTTATTGAATCTGATTTCTCCGTAAGAACTGTAACTAAAGAAGCTACGAGTGTCTTTCTGTCCTAGGCCTGGTGCCGTTAGCCGTTGCTCTTCGTATCGGGAACAGAGCCAATGCACCTTCCGTGTTGGATGAGCTTTATTACTTTAAAGCAAAGACTAAACGAATACGGATTCGACCTTCTGAAGCGCCTTTAGCGTACTGCATCTGTGATTAGCCCCGCTAGCATCGCTAAGCACTCGTTTGCTCGCATTCCCTAAAGAGTTTGTTTCCCAGCCGCAACTCTGAGGTTTCCAAAAATAAATAAATAGAATAAATAAATTTTAAAAAGCTGCCAAAGTTTTCAAATTCAACACGTCCCATGCCGGAAAGTGCTGGAAAGCTGAAAAGGACCCAACAAAAACACGTTGCCGGCTTTCTGTTATCGCCTAAAAGTCTTGCTCTCACGCGAAACAAGTCAGATAAATATGAAGTTTGCTTTCTTTCAGTTTCAAACACTGTTCTTCAGCAACCTGTTTCCACCAGTGGTGGGTGGCTTGTGAGAGGGATCAGACAGCAACCACTGATGGGGTGGAAAAAAAGCGCTAATAAGGCTGGAAAAATAGGCCGACTCCAGCCACCAGCACGCTCCTGGCCGCATCTCTGGTTGGGATTTGCATCTTATAGCAAAAAAAAAAAAAAAAAAAAAACACCCTGATGTAAACAAAGCCAAGTACCTACATCTAATTGGCCACTACCTTACATGCAGCTCATCACAGCGTACAAAAGTGATGTCTGCATTGAATTGGTCTGAAACCCTTCTCTTCTAGCCCACGGTGGGTCCGAGGAGGAGGAAAAAAAAAACTCCCCACAAAATGGAGCATGCCTGATCCCAAGGGGGTGGGCCACAGATTGCAGTATAGGTCTTTCTCTGGGAGCTGGGCTGAAACCTGACCCCCGGGGGCAGCGCCTGTCCTCACAAAGGAGATTGTGTGCATATCAACATCACAGCAGCCAGTGGGCCCAGGAACCTATTGACCAAGCAAAGACGGGAGGCCGTTTTGCTCCGCACGCATGTGCAAAATCTTGTTGCTCGACTCAACAAAAAAAAAAAAAAGAAAAAAAAAAAAGAGAGGGGTACAATAAATAAATAAGTAAATAAGAATTATAACCCTGCGGAAAATGCTACTTTTGAAGCATTGATCACAGAGCTCCTTTCATGTGGTCAGGTCGGTCCCCCTGAAGAAACGTGCTGTACGTGATCCCACGACTCCACTGCGGTGCTGTACTGACATTGGATTTTATCTCAAAAAACAAAACAAAACAAAAAAACTTAGGCAGGAAAATAATTAGATTGAATCAGTAAAGAAAAAAAATGAAATACATCAAAACATAAAAAAAGGTAGCAGCAACAGCAGCTGTTTGGTAAATCACTGCGGCTGTCAAACAAACCCAACTTCTTGTTTTTTTTTTTTTTTTACAAAAACGCACACGTAGGTAGGATGTAATATACTAAAATAAAGTTCAATGTTATCTAAAGTATTATTTTTCTTTTTCTTTTTTCAAATCAGCAAATCAGTCAAGAGGTTAAAACTAAGATTAGGTTAGATTCGCAAAGACTACTGCGATAAAGAAGTGCATCAAAAATGGTAACCGAGCCATCTGGAGCGCACAAAGGAGGCAGGCAGGAACGCATGTCGCTCCGCCAGATGGACAGCACGCCTGCCTCAGGAGAGAGAGAGAGAGAGAGAAGGAGAGAGAGGCAGACAACTAGCTGGCTAAGCTGTCCCTCCAAATTCAAACACAAACACGCTGCATTTGCTCGCAACAAAAAAAAAAGCCCCTCTCTGCATACCAGGCGAGGGTCCACGGCAAAAAGCCAGACGGGAGCCAAACAGACGCACGGTTTTTTTTTTTTTTTGGCGAAGGACAAAAAAGAAAAAAGTGAACGGCAAAGGTTAGAAAACACGGTCCAGATTGGCGCTCACCTCGTTTCAACGCTTTCATTCTTTGTTGATGGCTCCGCTTGAAAACACGCAGCTGTCCAAGTTGCTTCCCAGTCACAAAGCGACACTTTCCGCTCAGGCTCCAGGAGCTGTTTGCAGATTCCCTGCGCGAATTTAAAAGCTTTTCCTCTCGGACTGTGTGGCATAAAGGGGCTCCCACGTTTCCATCGCACTCCTCGCTTTATGCCAGGCTGAATGTTTTTCAAAGGCTTTTTTTTTTTTTTTTTGGCTTGTCGCTTGCTCCTTTTACCTGCATACACATACAGCCAGCAGTAGCACAGCGCTTTGCCAATCTTGACAGTCGCAGCTGAACTGAGCCCGCCTCCGCCGACTGCTGTTCAGCCAATCGCGTCGCCGGGTTTCTGCTCCTTGGAGGGTGCTCGGCCAATCGCGGCGCTCCTCCGGACAGCGTTGTGGCTTCGTGTTGTTGTGACGGACGGGAGAACCCTTTCATTCAAAATATAACGTTTGCGGGTCGTAGAAACGATACAAGGTTTTTTTTTTCCTCCCCCGAATCCCCCAGCAGCTTTTAAGATGCTGCAAGGTTTACGGGTTTCTCCAAACAAGTCACTGTTTATGTGTTCCCGTCTGTGCAAAAGCGGTTCCTGTGATTTTACGTAACGACCAATACTGGCGTTACATAAATCATTAAAAAATGGGTAGCGCAAGCTGTCATTTCTTGAGTGAGGTGACGCAAAGAGAAGCACGTTTTAGAAACGCCACAGGGAAAATGGAAGAGTTTAAATTAAACGTATGTAGGTTGAGGGAAACGTTGTATAACATTTCTTTTTAATAACTTACTCGAAAGCAGTGTGGAGATCTGCAGTTCCATATATATGTACGCCTCTTGGACTTTTTTTTTGCATACTGTCGCGTCACAACCACAAACTTTAACGCTTTTTATTGAGATTTCATACTAACACAAAGTAGCGTCTAATTATGCAAGAAATAATTATCCGTGGTTTTCAGTTTTTCATTTTACAAATAAAATCTGAAAAGTGTGGCATGAATATGTGTTGAGCTGCAGATGCTTTTAGGGTATGACTTGGCCAGTTTTGCACTTATAGAAACTCATAATTTTGGGCCAAGCTCGGCAAAAGGGCTAAGTCTCCAATTCTGAATGGATGGAGAGCATCTGGACATTTTCAAGTCTTTTTATAGTTTCCCAATTGGATTCATGTCTGACTGGGTGATATGCTTTAATCTAAAGCCACTGAAGCTTGAGCTGTATGTTTTCTACACCTCCAGTTTCTTTTTGGGACTGCCCTGCATTTAGCCGTCTTCCCTGTATGTGCTGAAGAAAAGCACCCCCGCACCACAATACAACAGCCGCCCTCATGTTGGCCAAGAAGCTGGCCAGCTGACCAGAACACTCCTTTCCACGTTTCTCTTGTCCCCTGCACAGTAGCCCAAATGTTTGGGAGCAAGATGGAAAAAAAAAAAAAAAAAAAAAGCTAATTGTTTGATTGGTGTACCCTGAGACGAAATATGGAAACATGGTTGTAGAAGGAGTCAGCAATCAGGTTACAAGCGTATTGTGATGACCCTTTATATTTTTCTCACTTAGACTTTGCCTTCTTCAAAGTAACTTCCTTTGTTTTCAACAAAAATAATAAAGCACAAATATGATGGCCAAACTATGCTTTGTGTTTTAATTTAGCTCTGAAGCGGCCAATTTTAATTTGGTAGCATTTTTTTAAGCATTGCTCTAAAATCAGCGTCTCCCTTAAGGTACCTAAAGTTCATGAAAAAGTTGCAAATCAGAGAATTGCACCATGAAATCATGCAGTCAAAACATGCCAGTACTCAAAGCTGAGACATTTTGCACAGAAACTTGAAAGCTTTTCCAAATGTATGCACTGTCTTCACCTTGTTCTCACTCAGCTAGCCTGTAATGTACATGACTCAGAAAAAAAAAAAGCCAGATTTCTAGAGTGCATAACTAAAACATTGCCCTGTTAACAGATTATTCCACCTAAGCTTTGAATATCTGCATATTATAATCCTTATAGGATTCTGTGGGCACATCATTTGAATTCCAATTAAATACATAGATGTATGTTTGTGGCTGTAACCTGAGGAGAATGAACACGGACCTACAAAAACGATCAAAGATTGTGCTTATCATGCACGCCTCTGTGAGCACAAATCAAAACAGCCATGGTGAAATGCTTGAGAAAGTATTTTGTGCACTTTATTGAACATTGCGCCTCTGCAGTATACATGTCGACAACCTTGAAACTGTATAAACAGCATTGTAAAAGATGAAATATTTTATCCGGATTAAGTTCTTATTTACAGACAATAACCGTAAGAAGCACAAGGGGAGAACTGTGAGATAAGCGTCCTTTTAATAGCAAAGAACCCCTTTACTCTGTATTGCACACACTTTATTGTTAACAGAGTATAGTGAACAGTAATCAAGGTAAAACTCTTCAAACGGGCCCACATACTCACTCACAGCGCAACCTTTTTTTTCTTTTTTTTTTACCCTCCCCCTTTCAGCGCCGCTGGATCAAACACATCTTATATAGTACTCTAAAGAACAGGTTCTAGTCTTTAAAATATGTGCTTACTTCATTAAAATACTTATTTGTGGACACTTTTTGCTACATCATATCTCTGCTGGAATGAGCACGCCCCCTGTCCCTCCCTCGTTTCACGGCCAAGATGAACAAAGCAAAGATGGCGAACAAAAAAAATAAAAAAAGTACTTGTTCATTTTCACTTTTGTGTTTTTTGTTGACAGATTTGTGAATTAAAACGGTACGCTGCAGCTGGAGAAAACTATTTTCTAAGGCTTTGAACATTTTCGCCTCTGGTGGCTGACATTTTTAAATACAATCAAAGGTAGTTTGAATCTAAACGCAATAATCTTTAAATGTGAAGACATTTTCCTGTTATGACAAACAAGTTTAGAGTAAGGAATAAAAAAAAAAAAAAAAAGGAAAGGAGATCCTTCTGACACAAGGGATTGCACTACACAGATTTAACCCTACTTACTGAGAGGTTCATAAAGGTTTTGGGGGGGGAATAAACATTTGACAAACTTTGACAGCCAATGGAGAATACAGGACACGTTTTAGGAGAACAAAATCAGGAAAAAAAGGTCATAAAAAAAACTTCAATAAAAACAGGCTGCTGCTTATCCATATATGCAAGTACAGATTATTGTCAACGACAGCAATCTGTCAGAAACCACTGTAGGTTACAATCGCAGATGTTGTCCTCGTTATTACAAAAGGAAAACAAAAATCAAGAACATAATCCTTTAAAGCAACAAATACAGTTTATGAAAAAAAAAAAAAAAGCTTCTGGATCTATCAATTCAACCAATGGCAAACAGAAGAAGTTTGGGTGGGAACAGAGAATTTAAGACAAAGTATTGATATCAGCTTAAAAAGAGATTACTCTTGGCTCGTCCATATGTGATAAAGATCAAAGAAACAGAAAAATAGTTAGTGAAATACATTAAGCAGTTAAATTGTGGAAAACCCCCACTACTTATAAAACTATATGTTAAAAACCTTTGTTCTTCCCCGTTTGCTTTTACGTGAAACACTGTACGTTTCCTCCTCCGCCTAAACTCAGAACAACTCAGCAGTCTGTAAACCTGGTGAGGGGGGGGACAAGTAGGGGAGTCAAAGGCCAAGGAAGAAAAGGGAAGAGAAGTGAATGGTAGAAAGCATCAACGCCATATGCATGAGGATCATTATCACCCCCAAATCACTTGCTTTACAGCAACAGCCCGGCCCCCCCCACAGTGCAAGTATGCGGCCATTGGGTAACTCTACCCAGGAAATGGGCCTAGCTCTGTCTCTGCACCAGGCCTGCGTGTTTATTGGAGAAAAGCATTGTTTACATGCACGAGATAAGGTTTTTGCTTCGTTTCTGCGTGTGTCGTGCCGTGTTTCGGTGTTTCACAGCCATGCAAACGGCGGCAAAAACAGGCGCGCTAAGCCCGTCTCTGGGCCTGTCTAAAAATGCCAAGTAACGTCTTACCAGCATTCAAGGCAGAGAGTTTTATACAAAGGTGTCGGACGAAAGGGATATGGTCGTAAACCGATGTGTGGGAAAAAGAAAACGGATTAGGATATGGGAAACTTTCCTAGCTGCTCAAAAGTAGAACAGAATATGCTTGAGATAGCGGCGAGGGACTAAGATTTGTTGTGTATAAATAACTTGGATGCACAGATCAAATCCAGGCAAGTATGCCCATTTTAAACAAAACTACTTTCTGGAAAATGTTTTTTTTGTGGCAGTCCAAAAATCAAGCCAAGCTAACGGCAACCTTCGACTCACACAAAGGGCTTTCGGGTGCTAACGACGCGCCGTCGTCCCCAGTCAAATGGACGGGGGTTGGTTTGACAGCAGTTAGGGGACTATCTATTGACACCCCTGAGCCATTCCTTGCTGAGAGTCGCCCACAGCAGGCAAACATCACAGACAAACAAAAGCCGACCATCAAGGGGAAGTGCTCACCAATGCCGTGAGAAGAATGGTGCTGGTGGAGCTTTTCTAATTCAAAGCTGGAGGCTCCATTTTGAGTTACAGTTTATGAGAGAGAGGCTTAGCAGCAGATACATGAAAAGAAGCTGCGGTGCGAGTATTTAGCCAAGCTATTGGGGACAGGAATGCTGTTTTTGCAGGTGATCAACAAGACAGACAAGACAAGAACAGTGACAGATGACGTCGTTGACTGTATGGGTGGGGATAGGGAGCAAAAGAAGTGCCCACCGGCAAATTTTACACCGATATATGGATGTGTCTGGCTTCTAATATCATCAAGCTGCAAAGGGAATCTAGATAAAAATGTATGTTTGTATAGTGTTTCACAAAAGTATTCATATTCTATTGACTTTTCTTATTTTATCCAGTTACAGACACACTGCACTGCATTTTATTGGGATTCACGCCGACCCAGAGTAGTGCATCATTGTAAAGTGGAGGGAATGTGACAAAGGTTTTCATTTTTTCTCTTTACTCTGAGACCCTTAAATGAAACTGAGTGCAACCAGTTGCCTTCAGACGTCCCTCAAAAAGTAAGCAAAATACATCCGAGTGATTTGACCCCAGTATAAACCCCGCTGTTCTATGAAGGCCACAGATGTTTGTTAGAGCACGAGTGGGGGAAAACAAACAGCATCATGAAGACCGATGAACAAAACAGAGAACATGGAGAAAGTTGTGGGGAAGATTAAAGCAGAGTTAGGCTGTAAAACAGCAACAAATGAACCCTGTTTAATTAGTTTTGACGATGGCCGGGCGAAGCAGTGAAAGAGGTTCCTGGTAAATCTGGGGGAGCTGCAGAGATCCACAACTCAGGTGAAATACTATTCTGACAGGACAACTATTGGTTGTGTATTCCAGAAATCTAGCTGTTATGGAAGAATGACAAAAAAAAAAAAAAAAGCCATTGCTTTTGCCAGGCCATGGGAAGTCTCACTGAAGTTTGCCAGGAGCCATTCAGCAGACACAAGAAAAGGTGCAGGGAGGTTCTCAGGTGAACAAGACTTAATTTGGCCCACATACAAAGTGCTCTGTGAGGCAGAAGATTAACACGACCACCCCCGCTGTGCAACATGGTGGTGGCAGCGGTGTGTTGTGGGGGGTGCTCTTCTTCTTCAACAGGGACAGACAAGCTGATCAGTGTTGAAGACAAGATGGCGGAAGCTATATGCATAGAAGGGTGGGAAAAAAGTTAATCTAAGTGCAAAAAGCTGGTAAGGACATAACCCAGAACAGTGGTTCTACAGAGGATCCACTCAGGGTGAGAAACAGAAACGTTCACGATAGCTTTGAGATTTTTCCAAAATTTTTCCAATCATCTCCCTTCCACTTTACAGTTCTGCACCGGCATGCAGATAAAATACAGTTAAGTACCTTAAGGTTTGTGGTTGTAACATGACAAAAGTTTCAAGAGCTATGAATATTTCTGCAAAGCACAGTGTGTCCTTTAATGAAAAAAAAACATTAAGGTTCTTTCATATGTTTTTTTTTTCTTTCCATCCGTCCGATAACTGAATACAGGTTGGACATGTAAGCATTGTTACCCTCCTGAGGTCGGAAACAACTCTTTTTCCATTAAATTAACTCCGTGAACCCTCAGAAAGGGCGGTGCTGTGGCTCTCAACGTTGGGCGGTTCTGTTGAAGCTTCCTGCCTTATATCCAAATGTTAAATCTGCAGTACATATGTTGCTGTGGGTAACGTCCACTCCCATCTGTTTTCACAGTCAGCCGTCGAGTTTCCCTGCCGCTGACATTTTATCACACGAGCTGAATTTAAAACAGCGGACTTCGCTTTCTTTGGCTTTCACATTCCTCAGAGACAAAAAAAAAAAAAAAAGCAAACACTGGATAAATGACAAAAAGAACTGTAACTTATAAGTGTAGTGCTTTAATTAGAAAAGTCTGATTTAAAAAAGATGATGTTGTTGTGCAGAGTGGAACAAATGGATAAAGTGAAGTTGGATTGATTTTGGTAGGATTACTTTGAAATGTCTGATGCTCAACCGTTTTACTTAAAGCACTTAAATATAATATGTAACAGATAGCCCATATATCTATGGATCTGTATTTCTAGCACAGACATGAAAAAAAAAAGAAAGGGAGGGAAGGAAAACAAATGATTTCAGGGTTTTTCACTGACAAACAATTATGGACAGCCATACTTAAAGTTGATGCCTTCATGTCTGGCTTTGTTTAATATGTGCTTCCATTCAAAACCTTGAAGAAACGAAACCCTTCAGTCATTGACACACACACACAAAAAAAAAACAACAACAAAAAAAAAAAAACTACAACACAAGAACTTGTTTGTAGGAACTACATAAAAAAAACCTTTAACATCCGCTTTTGTGTTTCATCATACCGAACATATTCTGAACAGCCTGATATAAGTGGATTCTTACCCAGCCCAAATCAATTAACGATAAAAATAAATACAAGGAAGACATTTATAGGCGGATTTGTGTGCAACTTGTGTGATGGCCACAAGGAGGTGCTGTGCAAAGCTACAAGATGGCCAGTGATCTGGGAAGAGAACAAGAGTGGGAGACAGAAGCCTTGATGCTGACCTTCTGTCTGCTTAATAAATCTTAGAGCCAAGATATAGGAACTTTTAAAACAGTCTTCATAAAGAGTTTTTTTTTTTTAAACCTATAGTTGCCGTAATATTACCTTTATTAACAATTTTGATGATATCAAGAAAAAAAAAAGCGAGAAGAAACGATAACGTTCATCAGCCGAGGTCTTCCCTGGCAGCCTGAGAAGAGAAATCTTCTGCTTCATAAGTTTATAGTCTGTTGGGTGTAAATGTTTCATCAACCAGTTTCAACCAGGACCAGCCTATGATTATGTTAAAAATATCACAACACCCTCACTGGCATTGCTCCTCTACACACCCTTCCTTAGGCTACTCACCATCACTCCTCTGCAACCCCCCCCTGCCCTCCATTTTTTTCATTTTCCACAGACAACACTTTTCTGCCCTCTGACCGCTCCCGCTCGTCGTTTTCTCTCAGAGGCGAGTCTGGGCCTCGGGGACGTAAATTTCAATGCTGTCTGCGCTCTCCGTGGCAGAGTTCTGGCGAAACGAGGCAGCCTTCTTGGCAGCCAGCAGGCGCTTGCGAGCCTCTTGTCTCTGCTTTTCTGCTGAGGCCGACGAAGAGGTGGAAGAGGAGTCGGCGCTCTTCTCACGGCTAAGCGTCGGTCGCGTCTTACTGGGCTTTTTTGACGCCGGAAGGGCTGCCTTGTCCTCGTTCTGTAGCGTCGAGGGGTGGAGATAAAACGACAGACAGAAACGGAGTTAGAGTAACATTGTGTGATAATAATAGTCACCTTTTTTTTTTTTCCTGTCGGGGTGCAGACAAGTTTGGCAGACACAAATTAGAAGACCTTGAGCCAAAGCTGTTCTGTTCCTCCCTTTTTAAGCGCTTGAGACAACATGTAGTGAACTAGACGCTCAAACAGAAAACAAGGACAGTATAGGAAGCTGGTTTCAGGAGGTAAACATTAAGAAAGACACATTTCCGACCACTTATAATGGGAACATGAGAGGATGTGTGCCGGGTTTAACTGAATTCAGAAAAAGGATCAACACAACAGCCAAAACATTTACACTGAAACACCACATAAAGCAGGTGCTCGTCACTTTGCCCCTTTACCATTTCGTACTTTGGGAATTTTTTGTTTTTTTATCTTCTCATACTGAACTTTTTCAAGAATAAATCTGATTTTTTTTTTTTTTTTTGCTACATAGTATTTTGTTCCATCAACCACATGCCTAAGGATGTTTTGTAGATTTCACCATTTAGCATCTTAACCACTAAAACCTAAATCAGGTGTGGGCATCAATGGGCAGCAAGAGATCAATCCACCGGCCTGATGCCGTTGGCACGCAGAGCATCAATGTATTACATGCAAAATCTACTAGTTTACCTTGGATTGCATGCAAATAGTTGTTTGTCAAATGAATAGATCTGCACCATTTGATTTGCAATTGTTATTCCAACTACAGAGGAATGTTACTTTAAGTAGCGTTTGGAGTTACAACCTAATTTGACACAAAAAAAAAATGCTCCAAGAAAAAAAAAAAAAATAAGGAAATGCAAAAGGATTTTATGGAGAGAGAAGTGATCAAAACCAAACTCAATTTGAGGCCTAAATTTGTCGTTACACCTGGAACGTCCATATGTTTTGTTGTAGATAAATCGTTTGAGTTTTTAAAAGTAGAAGAAAGTTTTTCTTTTTTCTTTTTAAACAGAACCCTGTTAGAGGACGGATGCTCTCTTCCCAGGAGTAAAATTTAAATTTCCACAATCCATAATTTACCATCACAGCCACACATTTCATCCTACACTCATCATTTTCAGCACGTTTGCAGTGCAATATGTCCACCTTCAAAAAATGTGCGTATTATTGCTGCAGGAGTCATGGGTTTCTTTTAAATCATTCCAGACCGCAAAGTAGCGCAGAATTCCCCTCATAGATAGTAAGTCTGTATTTAAACAGTATTTTGATGTCATTATATAGTCCGTTATATAATATCAATAATTATATAAATCATTATAACATTTCTGGTTAAAAAGCATCAGAACTTTAAGCCTCTCATCTTACAGTCGTTGAACAACGGCTGTTTGTTTGGACCTTTGCATCTTGCGTAAGTTTGCTTGCCTGTATGAAAGAAAGTGAGGCGCTTTGTTCTGCCTCTCTCACCTCCCCAGAAAAGGTGTGAGTCACCATGGCAACCAAGAACATCACATCCTCTTTATAGGTTAAAATGATGTAAAAATAGCCTTTACATTGCTTGTTCCTCTGTCGGCTGCCTCCCTCGGGGCTCGCCAGAGCGGATCACCTGCCTTCATCCTATCCTATCCTATCCTTAGCCTCTTCAATTGTTAAACAAACCGTCTCCACGTTATCCTTCCCCATGTCCACAAATCTCTTTTCCTCCGCCTCAGCAGCTCCGCCTTCCAACATCTTCTTGCATCTCATCTCAGAACATGTTCAAACCGACTTCCCCTTGCCTCTCTAACTGGATCTCCAAACCACTCGACCTTCGCCGTTCCTTTGATCTCTGATCTGCTCATTTCTAATCCGGTCCATCCTGGTACACTCAAAAATGAAAATGGCAATTCGACTCTGCCTCCTGTCTTTTAGACCGCGCCAATGTCTTAAATCCATATATCATAGCAGGGTCCCATTTCAGAAAGCTGGGTTAGTGGATATTCAGAGTCATTTCTGGGGTAAATTCCAGCCTACCTTGGCTTCGCTGTTTCAGAAAGCTCGGAAGCTGTTACCCTGAGTGAAATTATGATAACAAATTACTCTGTGAAACACCCGAGCAGAGTTGTTTGAGTAAACTGAGTTTTTTTATACTTTTTAGCTGAGATCTGAACAAGGACGTGTTGGAAAAGGCGTGTCCTTTTCTGGAGGAGCCTGTATGCTGGAGCGCAAATGCTCCACAGAAATCTGTCAGGAGAGGCTGATCAGACCACGAATAAATGTCTCATCATTTCTGGATTGATATATATTCAAAAGTTAGCCTTTTTCGCCGCTGTCATTGAATTATCTCAATATTCTAAGCCCGCACATCGCTTTTCTAACATAACGAGGGGACGCTCTCAGTTCTGAAAAATTTCCTTGTGCTGCTCTTCATTTAGATGCCAAAAGCAGCTTTTTGATAACGTAGGAGACGCAGAAAATCTTTCAGAGGCAACTGTATGTCGCGCTGTCAGGAATGTTACTGTTGCACTCAGTTATAGTCGAGTTTAATGGTGTTCCATAGTCAGAGACCCACAAGATTATAAGACTGACTATACAGAATTAAAGCAATAATTTATTCTGTATGAAATTTCGAGACTTCCATTTCTAATTTTCCATTCATATATTTTAGTTTCCATTCATATATTCCCACAACGGTGTTGTGGGAATATATGAATGGAAACTAATATATATATATATATATATATATATATATATATATATATATATATATATATATATATATATATATATATATATATATATATATATATATATGCAGGAATATATACAGCTACGGCACATGCGGGAATATATACAGCTACGGCACATTTCTTCACCTAAATAACGTCAAATTTACCTCAACTTAAAATATAAATATAGCCTTCACGATTATTATGAAGTGAGGTTGGCACAAATTATACACCTACAAGAAAATCAGCGTCAACTCATTTTTAGAAGGATGGGTAAAGCCAATTCTGGCAATTGTTGATTAAATTAATGCAACAAATTAAATTAATTAATGCTTTAGTTGATAAGGTTAAACATAAGAATAACTTATAACCGGACCTTATCTGATTAAACTATTTTTGCCTAGACACGTAATAAATGACCCCCCCCCCCCCCTTGGTGTTGAATGAGTGCAATATTGTGAGAATACAGCTTTAATTCACCGTCAAATAACTCATGCACTGACTTTTTCAGCAATTCTCTGCTGCTAACTCGCTTTTTCAGCAGCAACAGCATTGTTTCTTTTTGTTAGTTATGGTTTATTATTCTCCATGTGCCTTCATTAAAGATTTCTAATTCAACTTGCGGGAAACGCGCACTTCCAGGCTTCTTACTTTCTGCCGTTGCCATGGTGAATCTCGTTATCTGCGCTCCATTGATGAGGGCTTCTTTCATGCTCGTGCTTAACTCAGGGCTGATTGGACGCTGAATTTAGTTACCTGATTGATATCACCTGTTCTGAAAGCGAAGACGCCAAGTATGACAGCATGAGGTAGAACTACTCGGAGTAGCAGCTTTCTACTCAGGGTAGATGGGCCGTTCTTTCTGAAACGGGCCCAGGTCTCACTAAACCAGTGATTTAGAAGGGATCAAAAAGAAAAGTCTCAATCTTTTACAGATTTGCTCATTGCCAAACTAAGTTATGTGTCATTAATGAGCACAAACTAGGCATGAAAAAGGTTTTTCTGTTTTAATTCTTGTTTTTATTTCTTACAGAGGCAGGTTCCTGATTCTGAATGTTCTTTAAACACCTAAGCTGATGTATGTTAGGCCTAAACCAGTCAACAAATCTTTACATTTGTGGGGCTGAGGGAAATGACCAATCTGGTAAGCACCATCAGAATGTTGACATTTTCCTTCGTTTTCTATAACATACACACCTACTTGAAGACTGTGGCTATTTGGCCCTAAAACAATTGATTCTTACAGCATGATTTATTTTTTTGTTATTGTAGTTTAATCAGAAGTCGCATTCTTTCATATTTTTACTGCCTCAAATTGGGATTAGGATCACGGGGAAAAGGGCTGTCATGAAGATCTTTAGAAAATTGTTTTCTATTACATTAAAGTTACACATAATGATATTTAACTCCCCAACTTATTTATGCTTCTAACTGATCCGAATTTCACCGACTTTATTCTGTTGACGGGCGCAAAATGGAAATAGTATGGCACGAAATGGTAAAATGTGTGGGCGCAAAAGAGAGGCACGAGTTGTAGAAGGAGCGAATTAACCCAGAGCCAAAAAAAAAGACCATCCAGTTAAATTCACAATCCGGAAGTCTCGGACATCACAGACGAGACAAAAACAAAGGGCTACGCAGGGACAAATGTAGCCAGGTTAATGAGCAAAAACAAGACTGCATTCTGTCACATTAACCAGTGCGTCTTAGCCATGCTCCACTGCAACACGGACACACAAACACACACACACACATAGATAAATGATGCATGCATGCTCAAAGCAGGGCTTTACACTTTAAAAACACAGCAGCCGAAGGAAGCCCTCTTTGAGACGGCTCTTTTCCCATGCATGCCTCGGGCCCCTCTGTGCTGGACAGGGAGGCCTTGTTAAGAGTTCATCCCCACGCAGGGACAGGGTTTAAAAAGAGTGGGAGAGAAATGGCGGTGGTGGTGGGAGGAGAGAGGCCGGTTTCGGCGGCTTTCCTACCCCAGCCAGGGCACTGGGCAGCATGGGTGGGAAGTACCTTCCGCTCAGGGGACGACTGGGTGGCCGCAGGCGGCACGGGCTGCCAGTCATTGGACTTGAGATGGTAGAGCTCATCAAACTTGAGGCTAATGTCCTCGATAGAAAGCTGCAGCAGGTCCCAGAAGCCAGCCAGGTCCTGGGCTGTGGGCCGTGGGTTGGCAGTCACATTCTGACCAGAGAAAAAATAAACATGGTGAGTCTGAGGGAACAGTGAGGAGTAGCACTTCAAAGCAACATCATCTGCGTACGTTTCTATTCTTTTTCATGGATAGACTTCTTTAATTCATAAGTTAATTTATTTATTTATTTTTTGGGTTTTATCTAATGTTAAGCACTTTATGTGGATACTTTGATTGAAAGTCACACTCTGTGAGAGAAAACAAATTTGCTAAGGTTTAATGTACAAATCAATCTATTGAGAACAGTAAGGCAGTAAAATGAAATGCATTGCAAAGATTGTGGAATATAGGACCACAGATGAGCAGTGATGTCATCAGCTTTTAGCAGGACAAAAAAAATGCATTTGACAACAACAAAAAAAATACTGAAACTGGCATTTTATTATACTGGTATTAAGGCTATCCTTCAAATAATAAAAATGTTTCTGGATAATTGGAAAGCCCTCCATATATATATACATACATACATACATATAGCATAGAATAACATACACACCACAGAGAAGACACAGAAGAAGACAACACAGACAGACACTAGGAGATAGACGTACACAGACATACACCGAATAGGATAGAAGATACAGACACAATCATACACAGAGAGATAATAGACAGAAGGAGACACACATACATACACAGGAGAGATGAAGAACAGAGGAAGACAACACGACAGACACAGTAGAAGAGTAGTAACATATGAGAAGAGAGAGAGAGACAGACAGAGAGAGAGAGAGACAGACAGAGAGACAGACACAGAGAGAGACAGAGAGAGACAGAGAGAGAGAGAGAGAGAGAGACAGACAGACAGACAGACAGACAGACAGACAGACAGAGAGAGAGAGAGAGAGAGAGAGAGAGAGAGAGAGAGAGAGAGAGAAGAGAGAGAGAGAGAGAGAGAGAGAGATAGAAGGAGAGAGAATACAGACATGGAACAGACAGACTAGAACGACAGACATACAGACAGGACAGACAGAGAGCGAGAGAGAGCGAAGTAGTGAAGAGAAGAGAGAGAGAGAGAGAGATAGAGTAGAGAGAGAGATAGCGGAGCGAGAGAGAGACAGACATACAGACAGACTAGACAGACAGACAGACATACAGACAGAACAGAATAGAGAAGATATAAGATTAGATATATATATTATATATGATCTAGATGAGAGAGAGACATAGTACATGATATGATTCAGATCAGTACATACAGACATACCTAGATAATACACATAATAGAGATATATATATATATATATATATATATATATATATATATATATATATATATATATATATATATAAAAATTTATGAAAGCCATAGCAGTTATTTCCTGAAACAGCTGGACATTTGAATTTCTGACAGGGTAAAGAAGCTCAAATATGGCAGGCATATTTAAATGTATGATAATAAAAAGTTCTAATCTCTTTAAAAATTTAGATCTAAATTGTTTCTCAAACCACAGTTGTTGAGGAGTTGTTTGATCACAGGTGAAAATATAACCAAAACAGCGATAACTACGGCCCTTAAGAACGCTTTCAGTGGCCTTTGAGGATGGCTATGATTCTTGGTTTATCAGTTCTTATAGAGCACTGTTTTGATTACAACGAAAGTATTATTTAAAACATAATAAGCTAAAAGCCACAGAGCTGTGTGCTGTATTTTGCTTGTGACCAGCATTATACTTTTCTAGTTATAAGCATTCGTTGTCATTAGCATCTACCTGAATGTAGTTGCTGTTTCTATGTTCACCACTAGATGGAGGCGAATAACATCAGTCTTTAGTAAACTGAACTTTTTTTCCCCCTCCAAAAACACATGCTGCTGCTTGAACTAAATAATATATATATATATATATATATATATATATATATATATATATATATATATATATATATATATATATATATATATATATATATATAGTTTTGACACAAAAAAGAATATAATAACAGTCAAGCTATAAAATGCAAAACACCCATACCTTCTGTACAAAATGGTTTTCACTGTGGTAATAATTTTTCTGAAAAGCTTGCAGATATGAAGAGATATGAATAAAAACTACCATGTCTCACATAATATTCATATCCCTTGCCAAAGTACAACCACAATCATCAATGCATCTTATCTGGACGTTATATGACAAACCAATGCAGAAACATGAAGGAAGGTGTGGTTTCAGAGTAGAGGGTGTTTACAAATTCACGCTGCTCTTTCAGATTTTCATTTGTAAAAATAAAACAAAAAACCCTTGCTCCTCCCAATTATCCTTTGTCTGATGTTGATCTGTTGCGCAAAAAATGCTAGTAATATCCATTTAAGTGCGTTGTTTCATAACAAAATTAGGTAAATGTTCAAGAGGTTTGAATCAATTTGTAGCACCCTATAGTATGCCTAAAGCTGAAATCCTGCTAGCACAGCTTCTAAGTCTGTAGTGCTTTAAAGAGACATGGCTTCTGTCTGCGTCGACTGCGCACTGCTCACCATTATAATGCTTCAGCACTTCCTGCTCTCATCTCAGGGCAAATCACATCAGAGTGCCGCTTATCACTCACTACGGTGCGCGTCGTGTGCTGGTCGCTGGCTACAATTTGTATAATGACTTCTCCCAAAACGACGTCATCTGGGTGGAAGGGCTTATTGGCTTAATATAAGCTCCTTGTGTTTTGTGCTGCGGGGTCCTCATGATGGTTTCTGTTGATGCCTAACGTGCTGCGTGTCACGGCTGCTTTCAGAGGCGCCGGCTTTCAAGTACATGAAAGCCTTTTATGCTCGACAAGGCAAGCAGCCCTTAAAAAAGGGAAGCACAACCGACACCGATTTCTGTTTGCCCACAAATGTTTTTGAGTTCAAGGTTACCGGGTCAAAGAGTGATGTCATACGCACCAGGTTTTGCTCACACAGTCCCCGGAACTGCTGGAACTTCTGAGACATTAGGAGCTGAGCACTTCCCACCGCGCTGCGGACTTTCCCCAGCACTACAGTGAGAGGGAAAACAAGATTCAGCACACAGTTTGGAAGCTTGTTCAAATGCACAGTCAGGATTTATCGTGCTACTTTTCACCAGACAACACAACCACCTGGGAAATTGGGTCATCGGTCCTGTTAAAACACCAGATGTCTGCATTTTCCTGTCCAGCAGGGTCCACAGCGTGGCGTGGATGAGATAAAAGTGGAAAACTCAATCCTCTTCTTGGACACTGCGGCTTTCTATTCGAGTTGGAACGCCACTTGTGACTCGTTACTACGTTAGTCTGTTTGCAGAGTCAAATTAGGACAACATCTGCCTTGACAAAACTGGGACTCCTCTCGCCGATTGGTGGATTTTAAGGTTGCAGGAGGCACAGCACTGCTGCCGGGCGGCATCCCACTTCTGGGCTGCAGATTTACATCAGATTTAATGCAAACGACTTAACCACGACAGGCCACATGCAAACCCATTCAAAGCGCAGACCTCTGAAAATGCAAACGTCCTGGCTTAAGACAAGCCGGGCCTGATCAGGAACGAACAAGCCCTTCTGATAACGACCGTGCGCCTGAAGCCCTTCCCGCGGTTTGCATTTATGGTGCGCTTTGCACGTCTGCTCACTGCTGCTGTATGTCTCGGGCCGATGTCAGGGCACTAATCTAATCTGAGGGTTTAATCAGTTCCAGGCTAGATTTGTGTAATTCTGGAGATTACAGGCCTGCTTGTGTGCGCTAACCCCAGGTATTACAGCATCATCCCTTCCACGCTGTGTTTGTCCAACACATCGATTAGAGGGAGTGAGAACAGAGTTCAATCTAACGTCAGATATGTCTCGTCAGAAAGGCTTCTTAGGGCCGTTTGGACGAGACGGGGAAAGGTCTTCGTGAAGTCTCCCGGCTGCCGTCAACAGCAACTCAGCCAGGAAGTGTCAGGCCTCTTACAAAACTGCAGATCAGGGTTAACGGTTGGTGAAGCGAATGACGCAGAGGTCACCAACTTTCTGCAGTGTGAACAGACCTTAAAGCTTCGCGTGACCTCCAAATTAGTTCAAGAACGGCTTTTTAGAGTGCTTCGTGGAGCGGAGTACAGCACACAGTGCCTGGACTCTAGAGCAGTGGAAACATGTTTGTTGAGGCGATGAATCATGCCTCAAGCTCTGGTAACCAAAGTCTTTGGAGGCCACTAAGGCCAACACTGGTTAGAGTTAACGGTTTGGTGGAAAGGAGATCATGGTGCGGGGCTGATTATCAGGGTTCCTTTACCTCCCATGAAAGGAACCCTGAATGCTTCAGCGTATCAAGATACAGTAGTTTAGACAATGTCATGCTACCAGCGTTTCCAACATGACTGTGCACTGTTGCACAAAGCGAGGTCCACAAAAAAACATGGTTGAACAAGCTTGGTGTGAACAGAATTGACTGGCTGGTAAAGAGTCCTGACCTCAACATGATGATAAAAAAAACAAAAAACATTGGAATGAATATGGAGAGTGGAGACCATGTTGCCAGGCCTTCTCATCCAACACAAAGCCTTCCCAGAAGAACCAAAGCTCTTTAAACGTGTTGGATTAAAAATGGGATGTGAGTTCATGTGTGTGTGTTTGAAGGCAGAGGAGTGAATGATTTTAGCAATGCAGTTTATAATGGGAAATAAATGGTGGGGCTTCCAGTGACCGTTTCATCCCTGCTACCTGCGAGCTAACCCAGGCACCCGATAGTCCAGCGAGCACCCTGCCAACCTACCCTCCTCTGAGAGGTGGTTGTCTTTGGTTTCCTGCTCCATCTGTTGGCACCAGCCCTCCATGCGCGCCGTCTCAGCCTGCAGCAGCTTCAGGAACCAGTGGCCGTCCCTCCGGCACAGCGTCCCGCCTCCTCCGCCCTGGGAGACGCCGCCGCTGTTGCCGTTGCTTCCGCTGTCAAGCCAGGGGTCCGGGGGTGGCAGGGATGAGGGGTCCAGCGCTGGGTCCAGGCTTTCGGAGAAGGACGAGGAGCTGCTCCGCGTGGTGGAGCGGTTGAGGATCTGCCTGGGAGGTGGCGGGGAGGACGTTTCGCCAGCAGGGTCTCCGTTGTCTAAAGAGTCTTGTCCAGGGGGGGAGCTCATTGACTGGCTGGCACTGTTGACCATGACTTTCTTCTCAAAGCTTTTGGCAATACTGATATGAGAAATGGCAGAGATGTCCTGGGCGTCTGAATCCGTTTCTTGTTTTGAGGCCATACTGCCGGAGCGACTGGGTCTGAAAGAAAAACAGAGTGACCACGTTACCATTCAAATTCCATTCGGCTTAGAAAACTGGCTTTTTCGACATCACAAGCAGCAAAAAAATTATATTTTAAAAGCTTTTTGCAAAAGTAGTCACATCCCTCAAACACTTTCACAACTTCTAACTTTAACACAAATTTGCGGCATCAGATGAGGATTTATGCGATGGCGTAATTCATAATGGCTGTGGAGCAGAAGGAAAACCAGCCTAATTCAGCTAATTAGTAAATTCATCTCCCTGCTGTTTAATTAATGAACAAACACGGACCATACAGGAGGAGGTCAAAGGTAAACCCTGAACACACCCTCTTGGTGGAGACACAAGGTTCGGCAGAATCCTGTTGTATGAAAAGATGTTAGAAACTGCCAAAGGTTACATTTCAGGCGAGCAACAGCGCTAAACTCAAAGTCTGTGATAAAATATAACGATTTAGATCCAAATATATTCGTACGTTAGAGCAGGATTTAAGCTTAGACTTTGACACCATCAAGAGTCCAACTAAAAATCTGAGGCAAAAATAACAAAGATGTTCACAGACGCTCTCCATCTAATCTGATAGAGCTTGGGCTAATTTGAGAAGAAGGGCTAGTTGTGCAACGCTGGCATAGACGTGTTCCCAAATATTTATTGCAAGAATATTTGGCTCTGGAAAGTGCTGATTCATTGCGGGCAAATAGTACAGATGCACAACACGGTTTTCATGGTTTTATTTGGACAAACCTTTCCATATCATAAATTTTCCTGCCACTTCACAATCATAACGGTACTTTCCTGTTGGTCTCTCACATAAGGTCCCAGTAAAACACACTGAAGTTAATATTTGTAACGTGACCAAATGGAGAACGGTTCACGGGGAATGCTGGGTCAGCTCTGGTGGTCAGTACAGATACAAGAAACCTGAGAGCAGAGGATCCAGACCGGCGTCTTGTGAGCTCCTCGCCTCAACGGAGCAAATGAATAAATGGACTTTGTGTGAATTTTGTCTAAATGTCTGCATTTCCTGTTACCATTCAGGAAACATATCAGATGCAGCTTAGACAAAATGCAGTAAGTGCTTTACCATATCATCTAACACTCAATATGCTGTTCTTTTAAACAACTTATCCTGAACCGCAATTGAGTTTATGAAGAACTATGGATTTATTTTTAGAGCCAGTGATAAATAGGAGGAAACTTACGATTGAAAAAAACAATACACAAAAATACAAACGGCACTGCAGCAAACAGTACACGGCTCTCAACAATAAATAATGTAAATGCTAGAAGCTATTTCTAGCACTACACTGTACAGAAAGAGATGTAAGAAGACAGATGAAGTCCAAAATAATTGATTAACTTTCCTTTTACTTTGTAAATGCATACATTCATGTGTTTTCAAAGCCTAGATTTTATTCTAATTGTTTATGAAGTGAATTTACTAAACCAGCATACTGCATGAAACAAAAATAATCTTTGTATGACAATTTTAAATATTCAAACTGGCCTGGAGGAAATCTTTCAATACACTGCTCAAAAAAACTGAAGGAACACATTGAATATGCATCAGTTCTCAATTGGGAAAAAAGTCATGTTGGATGTCCATATGGATATGGAAAGGAACAAAAGAATGCCATACCATGCAAAGAAATTTAAAATGATCAACCCACACAGAGGGTTCAATCCAAAGTCACGGAGAAAGTGAAACCGAAAAACTGATGCAGCAGGCTGGTCCAATTTGCTGAAAAGCCACTGCAGCAAATTGTTTGTATGCATGTCAGACAACGTTGAGGCATGCTCATTATGAGATGACGGATGGTGTCCTGGGGTGTCTCCTCCCAGATCCTGACCAGGGCGTCACCGAGCTCCTGGACAGTCTAAGGTGCAACCTGGTTGGTGTTCGATGGACCTGAACGTGACGTCTTGAAGATATTGTGTTTCATTTAGGTCAGGGGAGAGTAGATGCCAGTCAATGGTATTGATTTCTTCATCTTCCAGGAACTGCTTGCATACTCTTTCTACATTAGGTTGGGTGTCCTCCTACACCAGGAGGAACCTAAGACCCACAGCACCAGTGAGACAGTGATACTAACAACAGCTGTCAGGATTTCATCCTGGTACCTAATGTCAGCCAGGGTGCCATCATTTATCCCGTACAGGTCTGTGCGTCCCACGATAGATATGTCTCCCAGACCAACACTGAACCACCAAACCAATCACGCTGAACCGTGTTGCAGGTAACAATGTTCACCGCAGCTTCTCCAGACCCTTTCATGTCTGTAACACGAGCTCAGAGTGAACCTGCTCTCATCTGTGAAAAGAAGGGGTTGCCAGAACCGAACCTGCCAATTCCAATGTTCCTGGACAAATCCAAGTCGAGCTCCGTGAGCTCTGGACCGACTAGAGGACGGGGGGCCCTCAGGGCACCCTCATGAAGTCTGTTGGTAATGGTTTGGTCCCAGACATGCCGGAGGTCCCTTTGCAGGGCTCTGACAGTACTCATCCTGTTCCTGCTGGCACAAAGGAGCAGATACCGGTCCTGCTGATGGATTAAAGACTTCCAACGGTCCTGCGCAGCTTTCCTAGATTAACTGCCTGTCTCCTGGAATCTCCTCTATGATCTTGAGACTATGCTGGGAGACACAGCAAACCTTCTGGCAACCAATGACACGTATTAATGTGATATGCTGGTGGAGTTGAACTGCCTGAGCAACTAACTACTGAAATGCAGTAAAAAAACAAAAACAAAAAAAAAAAACGAAAGGAGGTCTCCATCTGCAAAACCATTCCTGCTTTTGCCGTTGGCTCCTTGTTGGCCCTTTATCGAATTTGTTGTTAATGTCATTAACACCAAAACAGCTGAGACTAAGTAACAATCCCCTTTACTAGTGGACTGACCAGATCAAGGCTCCAGGAGTTTAATTGACTGCAAATTATACTCTTATTAAAAAGTGTCCCTTTAATTTTTTTTCAGCAGTGTAGCGAATGCTAATATGAGGGATGTCCTTCAACACCACAAACACCACACAAACAAAGACACCCACAATGGTTTCACATGTACAAAGGTCCTGCATTGGAGGGGGAGACAGTCAGAAGAATGTGTGTGTGGCTATAATATAAATTCCTCACGTTGTTAAAAGGACAGGAAGAGGACTTACTGCCACCCGTCCTCCACCTGTACTCCTATTGACTGAAATTTGGCCAGAGGTGGGGTCTCCTCTCTGGGAACTTCCTGAATGCAGTCGACCTTAAAAAGGAAAAATAAACAGAAAACCAGAGCAAGAGGGAAACAGTGCTGGGTTAAAAATATGGTCATGCATATTTTATATTAGTGGAATTGTGAAAAGTCTGTGAATTTCCAAGTTATAAAATAAAATAACATCTCAGCAGATAAACAGATGGTGGGAGTGTTGGAGTTCAGATCAAGTTATTTTTAACTCATTGGTGATGAAGTCTCTGACTAAAGTCTGTCGCAAAATACCTTTGGTTCATCTACTGTCTGTAGTTTTTATGATCAAGACTAGTTACTCAGCAAAAAACTGTTATATGAACAGGTCTTGTGTTGATATAACAAATATGGGTTTTCCCTAACCCTCAAAAAAATGTGTTGTCACTGTCACTCCTACAGTGGTGCCTACTTTTAAAAAGACCACTGGCTCCCAGAACGTGGATTCTTCCTGGGTACTCCCACTGTCCAAAAACACGAGTATGAACTGGTCTCTCTAAGCCAGGGGTTCCCAAACTTTTCAGCCTGCGACCCCCAGAATAACAGTGCCAGAGACTGGCAACCCTATTTTGTTGAGCGGGAATTTTTTTTTGTCTTTGTGCAAATTATGAAAATAAAGTCGTAAACCTACAAGAGCAAGATCTTTTTTTTTTTGTAAGAACTGAAGCCACCCCCTGCATTAAAACGAGGAATGTGCAGCATCTTGTAAAGGAATACATCGATAAGGTTTCACAAAAGAGGAAATGCTAAATCTTTTTGTCACATCAGCATCATCTCACAACCCCCAACTTTGGGAACCCCTGCTCTAAGCTGACCTTAGGTGTGAGTGTGTGCATGGTTTTCAAAATAGGCACCAGGCCTCCCGCAAACTTGTAAGGTCGAGCGGGTAGAGGCAATGGATAGATGGATATCAAAATAAAGTGCAAACATGATATATTAGCCCAGCACTTCAGCAAAGTGCTGCGCAGTAACACATTGCCAGCAGCAGCGGCACGTAAGTTTATTGCAGACTGTAGCTGTTTGGGTCTAGGCAGCTAAAACTTTAGAAAAACCCTGAAGCCCGGTGACACTTTGTCAGAACAAAGCTAATTAACTGTGTTGCAGAAGCATATTAAGGATTTCCTTGCGAAACCGTGCATTAGACAAAATGTAAGCACTTATAAAGCACTGCTCCTATTAGAACTATTATTCTTCACGTGCTTTAACAATTCCTTACTTCCCTGACATAACAAGAGAGAAACTGTAATAGTCTACCTGTATCCCAATAGAGGACAGTTTCCGCCTTGGTACCGGGGCTACAAAAGGTTCCTCTGCTGCTAAATTGTCTTTACTAGAGCCTGATTTCAGTGATTCATTGTGGACTACTGAGTCGCTTGTCTCGGTGGAAGCATTGGCGGTGCTAGGGACGATTGGCTCCCTCGGCGTCGCAACGGGAATAGGGATGATGTGCGGAGGACGTGGCACACCCCAGGCCAGACTGTTGGCGCGGGTGCTGTCAAGGCTGTCAGAGGAGTTGCTGTGAGCGTGGCTCGACTGGCTGTTGACCTCTGACCTCCTGTCCTGCTGGTCCAAGTAGTTGTCCTGCGCCGACTCTGTGCTGCTCTGCACCGTCACCGAAATGTAGGGCTTGGAGGTTGTGCGCGGAGGCACCGGTGGAGGAGCGGCCTTCTTACAGCTTGTTATGCATGTGGAGACTGGAAACGGGGAAAAAAAAATAAAAAAACAGGGATTAGGATAACAGGATTAATAAGGATAATGTTGTGAAGTAGGCACTTGCGTGGTCACATAACAGAAAACGTAAGCGTTTTTTTTGGGGGAAAAATCCGGCTTGAACCACGCTTTGCTCATTAGCGTCATCTGAAAATATTACTAAGTCCATTAGTTAGTCAATGAAACCTTGGGCGCCAGTGTTTGTGTGTGTTGTCATAGTCCTGTTGGAACACCCAAGCGTATCCAAGTTTTATCTATCTCCTGCTCATTTGAGGTAAAGCTGAAGAATTTGGGGTAAGTCCTTCTAGACTATTCCACCGACTCTGTGCATTGCAACGGTACCAAATGCAGCAAAACAAATTCCCAGTATGAGGCTACCACCAATGGCTGTGAAGTCGGTACAATGTTCTGAGGCCCGAAAGACACACAGAGTCCTCCAAACATCTTTCTAACTCAAAAAACTCAAACATCAAGGAAACTAAATAGACAAGAACACAGAACAAACACACACTTCCAAGCAGGGAACATGACACAATTTTACACTCGATCACAAGACGGGGGATAAATCAGACGGTTCATTCAGGACCTGACCTCTGATCACTAAACGGGGGTCAAAAAGCTGCAGAGGGACAATTATCTGCAGCAATATTAAAGGTCAGACTAAAATGTCAAAGGAGCAGGTTGGCTGCAATTTACAAGGAATGCAAATAAAATAAAACAAACAAACAAACAGGTAAACCCAGCAAATAGAGTAAAACATAAACATTTTTCCAAACCCCTTTATTGTCCTCGTTTTTTAAATCATTATAGTTCATCATGGCAAAATAAAACAAAAAGGGTTTGTCCCACAATGACCAAACCCAGTGGGAAAACCCAACAGGCTTAGCCGGGATCAGAGGGCGAAAACAAAAGTCAGAAATGTCAGACAGTCTTTAACAAACGCGGACTTTAGGTCACCCGTCCAATTATCACATGCAGGCAAATGATACAGGAGATATTCCTTTCCCCGTACCTAATGTTTAAACTAAATTTGCATTTCAGCTGAGAGGAAACTGAGCCACATGAACAGAATAGAAAAAAAAAAATACTGCACATGTCTGCAAGAAACTGTTGGTCGCTACAGTCTACGGTCAAACACCTATTCATCAGCAACCACATTCTAGGTAAATAGGATATTTCTAGAAACAGATTTTTTTAGACTTAGTGTTGAAAAAAGCATAGTTTCTTTTAGGTTTTAAATGAAAGCAGTAGGAACGTGCCATGCATTTGCTTAAGAATTGTGTGCAAACAGAGTTAAATTGGGGCATTTTTTACTTAAAAGTTTACTTCAGGACATTATACAACCCATGCATACTCTCAGCAGGTGGGTCTGACATGACATTCTGGTTTATGTGGCTTCTATATGACCCTGTTGTCAAAATGTTAAAAAACAGACGTACATTCATGTAACTAGACTTTACAGCATACGGAAACACAAAGACTTAAATGAATATTTTTCCCAAGCACTCATTGCTTCTACCGTGCTCTCCTGAATGCTGCAATCAAAAATCTCAACGCGTCAAAGATTTTGAAAAGGTCCCCAAGTGAACATGTGAGCTGCACTGAAAGCACTCAAACAAAGGGGTTGTTGTTCAATGTAATCTTTTGCTAAGCTTTATCTCTACAGCGTATGCAACTGTATTGAACCCTTAACTCACATGACCTCAAGCACATCTACTAGTTTGGACTAACTGAATGAACAACTCAGAAAGACTTTTCCCCCTCTGCATAACAAGCTTAGTGATATGGTAAAAATGATAAAATATTTGTGTGATGAGAAATCTGGCTTATGTATGCCATGTCACTTGCTTACTTGTTCATAAACTTCAGCCGTTCATCAACACCATGCCCCATTGAGTTTTATTTCCCTGACAAAGTTGTTTCTGCTCCAGCTAATGGTCAGATATTTATGGCATTGGGAGACAGGAAACATGAATGGAACAAAAGGTGTGGGAATCCAAAAACAACCTTCGTGTCACCAATGACACCGAATAGTAAACTGCTCTTGTTCACCCAGCTTCGCATTCCAGCAACGCAAAAGGTGCTGACCTCATTCATCAACACCTGAGACGACACCCAAACCACACCTGAGCTGGCCCATCTCCAGGTCGCAGGACCGTCTTCATTCCAATACCCAAACCACTCGAAGACGGTAAGCTGACGGGAAGAACGGGACTCTAACATGCGCATGACTGGCTCACGTCCTTAGAACTGACGTTCTGAATTAAAGTTTTATACAACACAACCTCACTTTCAGTTTTATTTGACTGGTTTTTAACATTTATAAATATAGTCTTTGCAGAAGAGCAGCTGTCGACTCTTTGACCTGTGGCACACATAAACTTCTACATACGACAAGCCAGAGTAAATACTAAATGTTTTTAAAATGGTAATTTAATTTATTAAAAGTGGAAAAAAAAGCTATCCAAACCACCCTGGCTCTTTGAAAAAAAGCAACCACTCCCCTTAAACCAGGAATGAACCTTGAATAAACACATTTTTTTGGAAAGCCGAGTTCACTTTCACATTAGCCTGATTACTCTCAAACCAGTGGAAAAAAAACAACACTTAAATAGAACCTGTCTGAGGTAGTTCTGATTGGGTTAAGAGGTCCCAAAAAGCAACACACCATGCATCAATCCAAAGAAAAGGGGGAAGAAAATAGGCCCCCAAGCAATTTTTAACACCTTCGAAAGAAAGAGCCAATTCAGTGGGAGCCAATATACACAAATGGAGAAAACATGCACCGTAGAAAAACCTTCCCAGGAGTGTCTGATCGACCAAAATCGCTCCAAGGGCAGACCAACGAAACATCCAGGAGGTCACAGGTCACAGGTCACAGCGAAAACATCTAATGAACTGTAGGCATCAGTTGTCTCAGTTAACTTTCATTGACTTTACAACTTTAGAAAAGAAGCTGATTTAATTTTTTAATTTTGTTTTTGCAATAAGGCCTTTAATAATCTGAAAGATAGGTCTGTAATAATTTATGTATTTTTTCTTAGTATCAGCTGTAATTCTACGCGGATTCAGTGGGTTTCCGCCTGGCGTTTGTTCCATTGTGAGAGAAGAGAGGACAGCCTTTCCTGCTCCTTCTAGCAACACTGGTTTCTTTCCGCTCGTTTTGAGGCCTCTACGATCCGACCAGCGTTTAAGATGTTCTACGTTGGGTTCCTCGATTAAAATGAAAATAAAATTAAGCTCCTGGGACGTAGACATCTTCCAAAAATGATTGCTACTGCGGCTGTTGCCATTATAGGTTGCACTCTTCTTGTCCGACCATCTGGGAAACCCGGGCTGTCTCCGGGGCAAATGTGACGGCATTTGAGGTATGACCTGCTACAGGTTGCTCAAGTGTGAGGTGGCAGAATTGACAAAAGACTTCTGAATAGGTGTTGAAACATTTTCTGGAAGACTGAGCAAAAGTCTGGTTGCCGCCTTTGCTGTTGCCACGACCCGGATGACTGAGAACGTGCACAGGCATAGCTAAACATTATGATGTCAGCATTGTGATGGTTTACCATCATTAACCTATAGTGCTGGGTGCGTTCCCAACACAGATTGCTAAGAGCTGCCCGAGGCTGTTGTTTTGTCCATTTTCCTTGGGAGCTTGATGGTGTGGAGATCCATCTCACCACAGACTAACAATGACATGCCCAGATAAACCACATGAGAGATCAGACCGGTTATACTGAAGTTTGGAGTTTAACCACACTCCCCCATTGTTCACACAGGGTAACAACATTAAAGAGCAAAAAGGCGTTGCAGAGGAAGCAACCTAAATCTGATTCTGCCCCAACTGCTCAAAAAAATGCACCCACAGCAAAAGCGCACATCAGCGTAAGTGGCATGTTTTATAATCAGCCAGTTTCCTGTGATATATTTGCTTACTTTACAGACCTCCGCCTCACCAACGCTGCTGTATAAGCATGAAGCTCATCTCTGCATGAGCGTCAGACTACAAGCAATAGTGTCAATGAATGAGTTGATGTTTCTAAAGCTTCACTGTGACTGGGAAGAAAAAAAGAGATATAAAACACTAGGACAAACATTTTGGGGCTTTAATTAGACACATCTATACTCAAGCGCAGCTCAGCGAAATTTATGGTTTGACAGAAGTAAATTTGAACATGTGAAACATCCACCTGCCCATGTACCAAAAATGTTGAAGTGGAATCTAGAGTGGGCACTGAGACCTGCTGCCTTGGTACCATTGGGATAGAGGATCTGATGTCCACTAGGGCTGGCCAATATAGAAAAAAAGCGTATCGATAAAATAGAATATAATTATCAACAAATTCAAAACATATATTTTAAGCGCAGCCCTGGCTATTTTATGCTGTTGCTTAGCGACCTATATTTAGATACTGCACACACAAAAACTGAATTCAAACTCAGCCCTTTATTCAACCAACTTTTCACCAAAACTGCTAATTTTTAAATTGAAAAAACAACACCTGCTCTCTGAACTCTGATGGGGGCGGAGCTTGGTGACAGAGCGTTCCTGGTTCTGCGTTTGCGATTGGTTGGGAGGATGTAATGACTGCAATATTAACCTACATGACTACCAGAAGGAATAAACAAAGGAAGGAAAACTTTATTCTATCAAACTTTTTATTGACCCTTTTTTCTCTATCATCGATGAAAGTCTATCGATTGATATATATTGTTATGTCCACTCTGACCACTGATAAACAGAAAAACATTTGCTTCAAGATGTTCCAGGAGGTCAAAACTATTTAAAACAACTCCACTCACTGCACCACAAAACCCTGCATTTAAAGAAGCATTGCTGATCTATTATAGCTCCTTAGACAGATACTAATAGGTTACACTTTTTCTGTTTAGTTAGTATTTGGGGAACCAACAAAAAAACACTGTTTAAACACAGTAGTTACATCAACCTTACTGATAGGATACTTGCTTCTCCCCAAATAGAACACCACAAGTTTTCTTTTCTTAATTTTGAAATCAATTATAAACCGTTAGCAGCACTTGGTTCATGTTGTCAACAAAGCATACAGTAAAGTAGCTTCACAGATGAAACAAAGATTATATTTGTTTGCCCAAAGTTAGGGAACTTTGAAATAGACCTTATACAACTTTGAAATAGACCTTATCGTCAGGGTGAAATAACGTAAATTATCCACCCTTATGCTTATTAGGATTAAAAAACAGCTTTGGGAGTAACAAAGCTGAATAAACTCTGACACACTTCTATCTGGGATTATCGTTTAATAAAACTTGTATGCTGGGGTGAACTGTGATAAATAAAACAAATCTGGAACAGAAGAATAAAACAAAAAGTAGATTACAATGCTCTTTTTAATAGCTAATGAGTAAATGGACGAATGGTAAATAGACCAATTTTCTAGTCATACGGACCACTCAGATCATTTTACACTATAGCCACATTCACCCAATCACACTCAAACACACATTCATACACCCATAAGCAGATTGGTAGGGAAATTGGGGTTAAGTGCCTTGCCAAGGGGAACATCAACACGTGACGAGGGGAAGTTGGAATTAAACCCACTACCTTCCAATTAGAAGACGACTAGTCTACCCACTGAGTCAAAGTTACTGCTAAAGTCATTTGAGATGCAACAAGAAACCAGAGTTACCTGATATTGTGCTTGTCTGGTACCAACCAACAATCAGCCGTTAGAAACAAAAAACATGAGCTTTTATCTGACCAGTGAACGCACCACACCGGAGGAAAATCAGCGTAGAAGCTGGTACTGAGGGAAGAAACTCAACGCTGGGTATTTTCAGTCTGAGGAAGGACAACAGGTCACCAGAGGGATTCAGGCTCTGAATCCAGTCCCTTAAGTTAAAAAAGGGTCAGAGGTATCAGCAGGGAACAGGAACGCTTTACCCCTTTTATGGGCTTGTAGCCTATGTCTACAGTGGAACATGTCCTATTTCAAAATGTCAGGAGGCTTTTGGAAATCTCAGAACTAAGATAATGGTCTTGTTTTACAGGGTTTGCACACAGAGATGGCTGTTAATAAAGGAAACTGTTGTAATCTTGTTAATAACTAATACTAGATGGTAAATATGGCCGCACGATGGCGGTGGGAAGTACTGCTGTATTGCAGCAAGAAAGTCCTGGGTTTGAATCCCTCTCTGAGGTCATTTTGCATAGAGCATGCATTCATGGGTTCCCCCCGGGTACTCTGGCTTCCTCCCACAATACAAAAAACCTCCCTAAAAAAACGTGACCGCTATGTTAATTCATCGATTCAGAATTGCCCTTAGGTAAGAGTGAGGGCATGATTTTTCATGTAGCACAAGTTATCATTAACAATAGTCTACTGTCAGGGTCAAAGATGTAAGATTGTACCACTGTGCATCTGTTTCCACGTGTATAAGGTCTGAATCTAAATATTAAGTTGAGGGGCGTGGCCAGCTACAGCCTATTTGCATAAAAGTGACAGAGCTCTAAAACAGCTCATTCTGAAAGGAGCTCAAGAAAGGTGGAACTGAGGAGGTGAAATCTCATTATCTGAGAATGATTTTGTGCAAAAATAAATAATTAAATAAATAAATAAATTCAATGAATGTTTTGTATAGATTTCTCCTAAATGTTTAAGCATAATAAGTCCTCTTTAAAGAGGGATTCCATCAGTGATGCAACACAAGGTACCACCATACGGTCAAAAGGGGGACAGGCTGGGAACAGTATTCTTGGAAATTTGCCTACCTCAAAAATACAAGAAAAAGCAGTTATGTTATCGACATTTGATCCAATGCAGGTGCCCATTATCACAGCCAGAGATGAGAAACCAAACATTGAAACGGTGCGCTGGATATTTTACAATAAAGTTTTACATACAACACAAATTCCTTCAGGAAATAAAACATATGGGATATTATAGTTATTGGCGACAGATAAACATCTAGTTAGTGGAAAGCGCAAAAAAAAACAAACAAAAAAAAAACAGACAAAAACAAAAACGCACGACTAAATGGGCTACTTACCCTCCCCTGTGATGGAGACAAAGGCCGTGTTAAAACAAAACGCCAGTAAAAAGCAGCTGTTTTTAGTTCAGTCATTCATTTGGCCGGTCACTGCAGTTCAGCAGCAAGCGCCGGAGTCTTTGCTGTTTTTGTTTGGGGAGTCGCTCCTGACTCCAGGGGAGGAGGAAGAGGAGGGGGAAGAGGAGGAGGAGGAGGGACTGAGTGGTGCATTCAGGGACACCTCTGACGTTAGAACTTCACGTTTGGAGGAGTCTGACATTCTGCCACATTGGGAAGCTTTTAAAAATAATTTATTGAACCAACATCTGAATATGACTATAAAACCAGATTGTACTGGCACAAGTTCAATTTGAACCGAATTAGATTCTATATAACCGCATGGGAAGTTTGTTGAGATGATACCTGCTGTAATTTGTCTGAGTATTTCTGAACTGGGTTGAATTGAATCCATTTAAAGTTAGGAAACAACTTTAGCTGCTTATTGTGCAAGGTCATCATTATCAAATAACAGCAATACCAACATAACAAAATGCACGACTATTTTTAAACTACACTGCAGCTACCGTTTTCTTCATAAGACATTTGCTAAATGTCACACCAGTACTGAACATTTCCACATGACAACATCCGATGAAGGCAGCGTCTGATTTCCCCCAGAAGATTACAGTAAAGGGCGCCACATGGTGGGTGATTGATAGTATGCAAAGCTTAGGCCGACGCAGAAAGACTGACAATGTAATTCTGGATTAAGGGAGGATCTCAGGGGACAGGGAAAATATTTTCCAAACCTCTGCCATTTCTCACATTCACAGTCATCTTGGGTCTCTGCAATTGTAATATTAAATTAGCTAAATACATTTTTTATGTTTTGTGATTTTTTGTTTTGTTTTTTTGTATGTGCTTTATCTTTAAACTCAGCGGACTTAAGTCGCAGAGTAGCCTACACTAGAAATCTAATTTGATGTCTTTGTTTTAAACTGTGGTCCGGGTCTGGGCATCTTTTCCCAACATGTCTTTTAAACCCAAGGTTCTCAAACTGTGGTATGTGTATAACTGGAGGTGCACGGGTTGCCTTTGTTTGTACTCTTAATGCCAACCATTAAGGCAATTATAAAGCTAATTAACAGCCAAAATGGCAAATTGTCTGAGATCACTGACATCGGATTCAATCAGCAACTACTTAAAACAGAAGCAAAGTGCTTTCAAGAGCCTTCAGCATAAAGTGAAGCAGGTGACCACGCGTCCAGAACAAGTGCTGCTATTAGCAGTACCAGCAGACGGCAGGGAGCTAGTTCGCTTTCTCAACACTAAAGGCACATCTGCACTAGCAGAGGTTGCACATTCTGCGTGTGTTAAAGGTTGGATGATATGCACACCATATGCACATTAGAAATTCAAATAGACATTTTGTTACTGTAGCTATGATTACGCTCCCAACATGCAGCAGCCATATTGGATTTTGAGGTCATGGTTTGTGAGCAACCAGCAACGTTTTGCTTGGAGTTTTAATATCCGGCGACTTCCCATCTATTATCCTCCTGGGAACTTCTGTTGTTGGGTGGGTATGTGTGTTTGACTTCTGAAAAAATTTGAATGTAAAATATACATACAAAAACAAAACAATAGAAAAACAGCAACAATGAGTTGAAGGCCTGTTCTAAAATCCCTGTCAATACAGTTGTATTTGGGAACCTACGTATTCACCGAGGTGGCCCTTGCTATGAAGAAAGACCTGATGCTTTCAGAGAATGTCCAAATTAGCTTTATTTTTTTATCATTTAGAAGTCCATGAGACTTAAACTGATCGGATGTTTTCAGGGGAAGGGGTTTGGAGTTGTTACCTGTGTGTGTGGGTAGGATGCGTGGTCTGTCTGTCCCGAAACGCTGAAGAAAAATTGCAAGCTGTTTCTCCTTTGGAGCTTTGTCCAAGCCAGTGGCTATCAGGTAAGAGGCAAACTGTTCTTTCCATGTCTTCCATTGTGTAGAAAGGTCGTCTAGTGTAGGCAAAAAAGGCTGCATTTAAGCTAAATATGCTACTTTGGGAAAAGTTGGATCAGGACCAAGGATTTAAAGAATGTAAAGTGAAATTCAAAGGACAGCGGGAACTTGGACCAAGTCATTGTATATTAAAGGAAAGGGGTGACAAAATAAATAAAAACTGTAGCAAAAAATGTTGGTATTTTAAGAGATTTTATCAGATTTGACAAGATCAGTTCTTGTTTTCTATTATTTTGGGGTTTATTGAGAAATGACTTACCAGTGCTGGTGCAGTATGTGCGAACGGAGGAGTCGGTTGGAGGTGGAGAGCAGCCTGAATCTATGGAAGCGGTGTCGTCATCTTGGGAACAGCCAGCCTGGATAGCTCTCAGGTAGCTGTGGCTGCGGGATCGGAAGCAAGTCGGCATGGGCATGTCTGGAGGCTCCGAGATGTCCTGAGAATGGGAATCTCTGTAGGTGGACTCTGAGCTTCTGTCTTCATAATGATGACTTTTTTCCAGGTCTCGCAGCTGGACAAAAACACGACCAACAATTTAACCCCACAAATATGTTTTTCAAATTTAGTTTTCCCTTTCTGAGAATCTGGATTTGATTTAAACAAAATGAAACAGACAAAATGAAACAACTGGCGCTCCATTTTTAGCATCCAATGTGCAACAACTGCAAACTTGTCAGCATTTGGTAAGGATGATTTGACATTCCTGCAAGCCAGCTCTGCAGATGTCTGTTCACTGACAGAAATAAGACGGAGCAATTGCATTTTGATGACTCACTGACTGTAAATGGAAGTCTATGTGGAGTAAATATGACGGAGTTAGCGCTGGAGAGATGAAAATGAAGCAGAGAATGTGGCAGTTATGCGCACCTCTGTCAATGCAATCCGGCAAAAACCTATCAGCGGTCATTTATTTTCCAGTTTTGGTATGTAGTCTGGGTTTAAAAGAGCTAATATCAGACAATCTGACAGTAAAGGTTTTTGGCTTGGCCTGCTGCTGTACACGCACATTTAAAAGATGCATGTCTACACAGGAAATCTGCTGTAATGCCTGAAACCTGTAACAGACTGGCGGACAAAAGAAATTGGGTCGTTAGTAAAAAATTGCGAAGTTGATCTTCATCTCAGTGACCTTCTCAGCGACAAGCTAATGGCTTCTCTGTTAGTGGACAAATTAGAGCCATAACTATCACTGTTCGCTCATCTGTCTTTTGGAATAATTACATTAATACAAGACAGCTGGAACCAGGGAATGCTTTGTTCGCTGGGAACTCATATCACAGTCGTTTCAACAGAAACAGTAAAAACGGAAATGAGAGAGGAGGTCAGAGAAGGGAAAAAAAAAGCACTGTCTAAAAATACTAGTCTTTGAAACGTTCACACAGAACTGCTGTGTTGTATGAGCAAGCACACATGCACTCATAGTGCCTTGCAAAAACATGATTAACTTTTACATATTTGTTCACCGCATACATACATCCAATTTAATGGGATTTTGTGTGATAGGAACTGTATTGCATGACTGAAGAGTAAATTCAAAGAACACATATGTTTTTCAGCTTTTTTTTTTTTAGAAATATGAGAAGCATGCTATGCTTTTGTATTCAACGTCCTTTGCTCCAATACACTTAAATAAATCAGTGAAATAATTATCAAACCACCTGTGTGTATTATAATCTCAGAATAAACACAGCTCTCCTGCGAAGGCCTCATTTAGCAGATAAGAAGCCAAGAGACCTTGGAGGAGCTGCAGAGATCCACAGCTCAGGTGGGAGAATCTGTCTTTTAAGAGTTTTTTCGACTCTCAGGTTGAGTTCCTCAGCATGCTTCTACAGAACATTTTTACAAAGAGAAGGTTAAAAGAAGAAATTAACATTTTGAAAGGAACATTCCATATTTATGGAAAGAAGGGAAAAAAGAGGTTGTTTTCTTGCCTAATGACAAAAAAACTACATTAAAGGATCCCTTGTGCCATTATTATAATATTGCTGTGAAAAGATATACGTAGCAGACAGTCTAAGCAAAGTAACAAAAGAGGGCTTCTAAAACTTCACAAGTTTTTAACCAGATTTATTAAGAGTTTCTTTTAGAGAGCATGAACACAATGGTTCTGGAGCTGCGGATTGGAAATTATCATAAGACTCCAATAGAATATACCTAAATGCGAGGTTGTTTAGTGACAAAATGTGACAAATTTTAAATAATTTTTTTCTGGGGACTGTGTTGTATATAAGATACATAAGATACTAAAGCAAAATCAAATCTGCTGAGAATAGAAGGCTGTTTTTTTTATGCTGAAACAACTCATTTTAGTGTTTCTGATAAAAAAAACAAAAAAAACTAACCTGTCCCATGCAACTGCGTCTGCCCAAGGTGCTGCAGGCCTGGCTGAAGCTGTCTTCCTCCCATGGTTGCAAAGCTCCTGGTCCTCCAATACAGTCCAGGTTGTCCAGGCTGCGGTTATTCGACAGCTCTCTGAGAGATGGAAGACAGCTGGAAAAAGGGAACAGGATCATATAAAAAAAAAACTAAACAAAAGAAAGTGTTATATATCTGAAGGACAGGAAATAAACGGACATGAGACAAAGCTGATGTTTCCACATCTTGACCCGAGAGGCAACAGGGAAACATCAGCTGTGGCCTAAAATGATTGCTCAGCAAACCAGGAATCGAAAAAGAGATAAAGAGTGGACACATCTTTCATTCAAGGCACTTCTTTCATTTCCACCGTGATTTATGTGTAATCAGAAGGCTTGAAATAGTCTCTATTTCAATTTCGCTATTCTTGGGTCACCTCTTTCAGAATCTGAGCATGCAATGCCAGCGATGTCAGCCAAAGAACGTACACAGTGCAACAAGATGAAAGTAATACAAAATGTTTTATAAAGTTTATGTACTTATTTGTTTGTACATGGTAATGACAAAATGTGGCTGTAATGTCCCATGGCATGATGTCAGAACACAAACGTTGCTCATTCTTTTATCTATTTTTTGACATTAATGAAGCTCCTCTTAATCCAAAAGCAGATGGTAGTTACAAGCTATCAGTAACTTAGCAGCTGTTTGAAGCAGGAGATGATGTTTGCATTTGAAGTTTCAGCTCTACAGGCTTTTCTGCAGGGGGGGGGGCAGCGCAAAGTCACCGATCACAGATCATCAAACCCAAGTGTTTTTTGCACTGCGCCCCTGAGGACTGGCTCACAGACCTACCACTGACCTGCTCATTGACCTGCCCAGCTGGTGCAGAGAGGACACGCTGTGGAGTGGAGACCACAGGGTGTCCAGCTCCCTCTGCAACAATGTGAAATCCAAGGTTCTGCTGCTGACACCAATAGGATAGGTGCACAATGAAAGAGAGCAGGGTTGGTTGATCAGAGACGGGCTGGGGTATCAGGATTACACATTCAAGGAATGCTCTAAGTTTGTGATAAAGAGGGATGTGTTTGGTGTATTTAAAGTGCCAGCATATTAGTTTCTTTGAGTAAAACTGCCCAGCTTGTATTTTACTTGCACTTTTACACATGTTTATAGCAATAACTCTTTGACAACAATCTTAGATTTGTTACAAACCTAGGCTATCTCAGCATGTTAGGGGGACATTTATTGCTCATTGATAAATTAATGCAACACTGAAAAACTGTATACCAAATTTCAAAATACACTTTATCGCCTAAAGTATTTGCTCATCTGCTTTGAGTGACATCTCATTCTTAATTGATAGGGTTTAATAATATGTTGGCCAATCCTTTACACCAAAAACAGCTTCAACTTTTCCAGGATTGCTTAGGGAAAGCAATCCCAAAACAACTGGAATGCACTTTTGGAAAAAATGGTCAAATATTGTCACTAACACACTCCTAAATCTGAACGGGATCCAAGAAAATTTGGGATTGGTTTCCATAAGATTTAGGAGTGTGTTGATGGGAATATTTGCCCGTTCTACCAGAAGTGTATTTGTGAGGTCAGACGCTGATGTTGGACGCCTGGCTTACATTTTCTGCTCTAATTCATCCCAAAGAAATTTTATCAAGTTGAGTCCATTAGTAAAATTCTTCCCCACAAAACTAACTCAGCTATGTCTTTATGGACTTTGCCTTTTGCACTGTCCGCAGTCATGTTGGAAAAGACAGCGGCAATTTCCAAACTGTTCCCACAAAGTTGGGAGCATGAAAAACTCTGTTCCAGTGAAAGGCAGTCCTGATGTCTCAAAGAACAACTCTGGAAAAAAAAACATCCCACACCATAATCCCTACTGCTGCAAATTTAAAACTTGATACAAAGCAGCCAGGCAAGTGCTGTTCTCCTGACTCATGCCAAACGGGAATCTCTGGCCCATGCCAAACCCATACATGTCAGTCAGACTGTCAGAAGGGGAGGCCTGAGTTGTTTCTCCAGAGTACACATCTGCACTGCTCTGAAGTCCAGTGGTGGCCTGATAAATGTCAACTTTATTTACATAGCACATTTACCACCACCAAGTTGACCAAAGTGCATTACATAAGGATCACTACAGACAAGTGATGTAACACTTGGAAGCAGCTGCCATGGAGACCCCTTCCATGACCCATTCCTCTCTATGCACTGTTCTACAGCTAATCTGAAGGCCACGTAAAATTTTTGGGACTCTAGTAATTGGCTCAGCAGAAAGGCCATTATTTCGGTGCAGGGTGAATCTCAGCCTCCACTGACCTTGCGCTGTGATTTTACATTGCCTTCATGGCTGAGTTGCTGTCATTCCAAATCATTTCAGCTTTATTATAACACCACAAGCAGCTGACACTGGCATATTTTGTACCGCCAAAATTACACAACTGGTCTTATTGCATGGTGACATCCGCTCTTAGTACAGTTTCAAATGAACTTCAAAAAGCAGACTACATGCAAAGGTGCTAGATTTCATCCACCTGTGGCCATGGAAACAATCGAAATACCCAAATGTAATTATTTGGATGGGTGAGCGAATACTTGCGCCAATACAGGGGTTGAATCTCCAGTAATAGTCAAAAGTAAATGCACATCTCAAATCTAGGGTTAAAACGTATAAAAAAATCTGGTCTTTGTCATGAAATGTCACCTGAAGTGTTCAAAACCCTACAGAACAGATTGCACCATGTCAATACAAAACAAAAATCAAGCTGAATTGTGAGGTTTGTGAAAAACAAATACCAAATGAACCCCATAACTATTTACTTTCTTCTTTTTTTTAAATGACTATATATCCACATCCATTTTAATTTAGCCCATTTCCAGTTTTAAGGTAGAGCTGCACTCCCCTTCTTTCACATGTTACTGGAAGTTGTCAGTCAGTTGTGTATGATGGCTAAAAGAGCGAGAAGCAAAACTCTCAGATTTCCCTGTGCATTTCAGAGCAGCAGCTCCAATTCCTCTCTATAGAGAGGCCCTATTTTGAAACAAGCATTTTCAAAAAGTCACAATAGTGTGCCTATTATATATAGCCCCCCATAGATTAGCTATAAATGCAGATAACCAAGCTAACATGATAATATTATCCTCCCATTGATCCTTTATTAAAAACTATCAGTGTGCAAATGTAAAAAAAAAAAAAACACCAACAAGTAAACAAGATTTTACTACACTGTTAACACACTCATGGTCTCTCACTTTCCTAATATATAACTGAGCATGTTTTGTATATTATGGTGGCTTTAAATAATCATCTTATTCAGTATTCTAGATGTGATTCTGTTGTTAACAGCAGTAATATTGCTTTCATACAAAATAAAATAGAATTGTTTTACTGTTATCTTACTGTCTTGCATTAGCCGGCGGAGTGCTTAAATAAACATTTGTGCTCAGTTTTAAAACCTGAATAAACAAGAAAAGCATAAAGCGAAAGTCACACTTGCATGAGATTGTGTGAAACCGTTCTTCAGAAAATATATATGAAAATCAATACGGTGAATTCAGAGTCAGCAAGACTGATTAGGCAGCTTGTCTGGATGATCTTAGTGAGCCTAATGCTTTGTTTGGATGTAGAGGAGAGGAGGGAGGCTGTCGCAGCTTTTCATGCGTAAACTCTGTATTTCTGTGCTCGTCTCTTCCTGTGCCCTCTCATGACAGGAAAGGGCATTACGGGTTTCTTCCCGTGCACATGGAAACTGGCTGCAATATTTATTGATTGCTCTGATGTTTTTAAAGCAGAGCACTTTTAGCACTACCTTGGTGTTTTCTGCAAAAAAAAAAAAAGTACCTTCCTAATGTGAGAAGTTTTAAATAGTCAATCATAACATTTCAGTCTAAGGATGTCTAAACAAAAGATACAGTCTAAGCCAGAACAAACAAAAAATCAGCATGTCTTATGCTTGCTGTGCCTATGTACGTGTCTTGCTCGTTCTCTTACTTGCGTGGGGGTAGCTGGTCACTTAGAGACTGCTGGGTGGCTCTGAGGTAGCTCTGACGGCGAGCAGCACTTTTCGGCGAGGGTTTAGGGCTTCCCTCGGAGTCGTCGCTGTCCTCAATGTCTCCCATGGCCTTCACATAGCTACCACTGCGCATCCGCCGACATGGGATCTCGTTGAAACCCGGACTGCGACCTAATGAGCTGCTCCAATCCCCCTTGAGGGATCAATGAAGGGATAAAAGTCTTGAGTTAGCTTTCATAAATGTCATTCACGATTCCTTACAACAACAATCGTCAGAGTATTTTACTGGGATGCTATGTGATAGAACAACGTTAAGTAGTGCATAATTGGGAAGCAGTAGGGAATGAATACATGGTAATCCTTTTTTCTTTTCTTCTTTTTGAATCTATTGTATGAAAAAGGTTTTACAAGTATGGATATGATTTTAGGTCCCCCGAGTGAATGCCTCTAGAGCTTTACACATGCAGCTTATTTGGGGTATGTCTCTACCTGATTTCCCTGCTCTTTGAAAACCAGCTCGCTCTCAGCCACACTGGATGGTGAGCCTCTGTAGACATCAATTTATATGTCTTACTACATATTCTCAGTTGGATTAAGATTTGGACTCTGACTGGCCGCTATAACACACAAACAAGCGTGGATCTAAACCCCTCTGTTGTAGCTGTGGTTGTTTGTCTAGAGTCAGGGTTTAGCTGGAAGGCGAAGCTCCGCTGAAGCATCAGTTTCTTTGCAGCCTCTAACAAGTTTACTTTCAGGATTGCCTCTTACGGTAATTCAGCACTTCCTTCTTTCCTGTCGACAGATTATCTGACAACTTAGGCTGTGGATCTCTGTTGGTTTAGATGGACATCCATGTCCTGGTAAATTTGCAGGTGTAGCAAACTCTTTCTATTTATGAATGATAGATAGAACAGTGATCTGTGGGATGTTCTATGAATGGTATATCCATACCCTTCTCCAACCAGTCTGCTGGGTTACTTGGACTTCATGATGCTGTTCTCTAGGAAGCCATGAGGCCTTCACAGAACACCTGCATTTATACTGACCTTAAAATTACACTCAGGTGGGATCTAATAATAATTAACAGAGGGCAATCTATATCAGTATATATAAAGACCTGATTTCAAATGCACGCCGCATCTTACATTTTTTGTAATTTAATTTACCTTTCACCTCACAGTAATGTAGTTTTTTTGTGATAGCGTCTCAGTTAAAATCCCAATAAAATACATTAAAGTTTGAGGTTTTAACAGCACAATGTGCAGAAAACGTTCAGAAGTGTAAAGCTTTCTTTACAAGACATTGCATACTCACCCTGCGTCCAACCTGCAGATAGTTACAAGTCAGCTCCTGTTGGCAGGACTTTGACTTGAGCATTGACCTGTCCAGAGTAGTTGAGCCCTTCTGAAGCACCTGTCTTGGTTGGCCCATGGTCAGTGTGGACCAAGACCCTCCTTTCACATAATCGGTATCATTTATCAGCATTCCTACTGGTCCACCGAGTCCACCTCCTCCCATGTCCCCTGGACCAGGAAGTGCTGGGTACTTCATGTCGTTGCTGCTTTTAGAGGAACTGATAGTGTTGTAGCCGCTGTGGATGTATTTACTCTGACCACCTTGGTTTTCATGGCCACTCGGACGGCCCAGGGTCATCATAGTCATGGTGTTGTGGTAGCTGCTCAAATCACTGCTGTCTAAATCGTCTGAGCTCCAGTACCCCGACATGTTGGATCTCGGCCGTCTCTTAGCAGTTGCCTCGGATTTTGTGACACGGTCTTTACTTTTGGACCTGCGGTTATGCTTCCCTCCTTCCTCAGTTCCCGAAGAAGTGCCTCCACCGCTGCCGGTAGATCTTCCGTTCACATTTCCCTTCATGTTATGGCTCTCCAGCGACTGGGACTTTGCGAAGAGTTTCTGCACTGAGTGCAGCATGTAACGGATGCGGCCAGGACTGTCTGTCCGCTGCTTGGCAGCGACCGCAGCGGACGTTCGATGGAACTGCAGAGTGCTGAATCCGTCGCGGCCTCCCGGCAACTGCTTCTCAAAATCCAACAGACTGGGGGGCGTTTGATTCTTATTCATATGGTGTGATATAGTTGCGGAGCCACTCGTAATCATAGGTGTTCTTCCACTCAGCCCTGACATGGCCATACCTGATGCCATGCCCATCGACAGGGACGTCCCCATGGTGCCTGTGCCTATCCCTCCAATGCTGTCCCTTGGAGGAGAGAAATCGGACTGGTCGTAGGAGTTATAGTGAATGCCAGGAAAAGTGCTGCTGTTGGAAAGCTGATTATTGAGTGGCAGCATGCAGTCTGCTGGAAGGGAGCCTGGATTGGCGGAAGGATAGAGGTGGGGGTCCATGGTGCCATAGTGGTCCATCGCGGGGCTAAGCAGGTAAGGGCTGCGTGGCAATGTGCTGGTCTTCTGGTGGTAGAGAGCCTCTGGATGATTGAGAGAGGGGTCGCAGGAATCAGACAGATGTCTGTTACGGTTGGTCCCCAACCCCTTCATGATGGCAAGGAGGCCCCGACCTTCTAGAAGACCTCCGAGCCAAGTAGCGAGAACAGACCGCCTTCAAGGTGATTCCTAGAACAGAGAGACAAACGTGGCAGAAAGACAAAAGAGTCGGTTATATATGCACAAGAACAGCATCGTACAGTACATGCATGTAAGATCACACACACAAACACATCCACTTACCACTCAAACCGGACTACACATCACAAACACAAGCAAATAAGAAGGTTTTCACTGACTCCCACTGCAAATCCTTGTGCTAATAGGCTGTGAATATATGGAAAAAACACGTGGAACAAGGACGGGTTGTACCCAGTGGGTCACTGAATATATTTCTGCTAAGAGAACAATTGCTGACAGACACTCCTCCGTATTTATGCGGTCCGAAGCAGCCGCCAGAGAACAAATGCCTTCTTTTCTCAGCCTAATCACATTCAGAAATACAAGAAAAGATAAGAGGAGCATTTATGTTTTCACAATATTTCCATTCCTACAAACATGTTGGATGGCTACTGTCTCAATTCTGTCGGCTCACGTGAAAAAAAAAAAACATAACAGCAGAGATTTGATAAGGCTTTTAATTCCTTCGTACTCAGTCTGTGACACGTATCTTAGACATTTCATTAGTCCCTGCTTGTTTTTCCTCTCCCCACATCTGATAGGTATCTGTGGCAGAGCGACCAATCTCCTGTAGTATCTTTGCATGGTGAGCCAAGGGTGATGAGCAGACCTCATGGTGAAATCAGTACAGAGGATTTGACAAGTGGGCGGTAGATGGCAGGCATTGGCAGGTAAATCTCCTAGACTTCCTGGTCAAGCTGTGCCGTCGCCCTGGCTGGTGGGGCAGCATGGACAGGGATTCCTGCCATGCACCATGGCACATGCTGGTCAAGCGTTATCATTTTAAAGTAGAGGGGAGGTGATACATTCTTTCTGCAGTTAACAAAACTGATGTAATAGGAAGTCTAATAATAATCTGGTTAGATTTGAAGTGAAACAGAAATTTTAAAATAAGCCTTCAGGTTTGTGAATTTTAATGTACATAGTGCGTACATTTGAGTCTGCAGCTATAGCTTTGGTCAAGATAAAATGCATGTAAAGGTGCGTTCACACTGAGCGCAAATATGTCAGGTTGTGTCAGATTTACATGTTAGCGAAGCCACAGAGACAATTCATGCAACGCAAAATGTGCTTTTGGTGATGAAGGCGAAGCCAGAGCGACACGAAACCTGCGATGGATGCAAACAGTTGTTGGGAGTTAAAAAAAGCTGAACTTTCAGGAACGGGATAAGGCTGCGAGGTGGGACTGCGGCGGAGATGAAGTTGTTTTCATTCAACATGGAAGACAAGCTGATAGCGGCAGTGTGCCTGATTGTACGACTCAACCAATTATCACCACCGCGACAAGTCCAGAAGGAAGCATGGCTGAACGACCGGTGATAATGTCAGGGGAGCGACAGCACGCAAAAGTGGCGACATTGTGGCGCTAATGTGAATGCGACTTTAGATTCCCCAAATTGCTATAATAATTCATCGTTTTTGTTTTGAAAGAAAAGGTAAAACTGTCAAAAGCAACAAATAAAAAGTGTGATGATCTTGAAGAGGAGAATCCGGAATTCAAGCCGACACAGCGTAGAGTTTAAGTTTTTTTATCATTAAATGTGTGATAGTGGCAGACGGGGCGGGCAGGAGATCAATGAAGACAGCTGACCAAGAGATGACAGCAGGAATGAGCAGGCGACCAGATGCTGCAGACAAAGACTGACTTGATCAGAAAGAGCATGCAGAGGCAGACTTTGACTAGAAGATGCTTGCAGAAATAGACCAGACGGTGCATGCAGACGTGGACTTGACCAGAAGCTGCTGATGAGTTCCCAGTCAGGCTTAGCGAGGCACAAAGGATCCAGGAGAGACCTTTAACCAGGTGATGCACACAAGCACTAGTCAAACTAACCAGAGAGGGTAGGAAGTGGGCAGGTCCACCAATAGAGCTCCGAGACGACACCGGGGACCAATGCATGCAGGCAGCGGGACACGACGAGACATTCTGGCGAAGAGTGATAGGGTGAGGCAGGTATACATAGGCAGGGTGACTGGTGAGCAGAGTTGGGACTGATTAACTGCAGCAGTAGGTGGAGCTAGTTAAGGTGCTGGTGGCTGGGAGAAGTGGAGCATGGAATGGAAGTGATCTACAAAACAGTCCAAAAACAAAACTCCAAATTGTGACAAAAAAATCATCCATCTATCATTGCAACATTACAGAGCTTCAGCCCATGTTATCAACCTAAGACCTCTGCTTTGTTTGCACTTGTCTGAACTATCTCAGTAGTTCCTCCTATGTGGCTCACAACCCAGGGTGGCATGGAGTGGTTGCCGCCCCTGTGATGTGCACAGTGTAGTGCAAATATCCCCATATAAACCCCATGGATGGTCAACGACGCTTTAAGTTGGCATATGCCTTGCAGTTTTTGATTGTTTATTCTTTTACTTAAATACCATTTCTTTGGTTTCTTAAGGTATATATGGTATGATATAGACTGGTCAAAAGTGGGCTGGACTAATCCACACCAAAAAAATGCGATTTGAGATTTATTAAACCCCATTACTGTTTGTGAAAAGACTCCAAATGGAGCATATTCAACACACTTTTAGCATTGGAATAATTTACCATCCACTCATAATCCTACAAAGGTTTATCTGTTTGATCAAATAACATTCTGCTGAGTTATATAGTGTTAAATTACAACAAATCTTAATTCAAGTTACTTTGTAAGACAAACTTCTTCAATGTACATTCAGATGATATAGAATTTAAAAGCATGCAAGTTGTAGCGTTTGGTGAAAGAAAATGCAACATATGTAACAAAAGAAATGTTAAAATGTAGGACACTTAAATCTACACGCCAGTTTAAGTACCTGTAGTCCAGAAGCCAATGAAACATTTTGTGTGCCACCATACATAAATAAAAAAAAGTACACACAAACATCTATTGCACCCATCTTCCAAGTTCAAGTAGTTTATTTGCAGGATTTAAAATGTCCTTATGAAATTCTGTCTTTCATGTCTCCATTATTAGCATGCCTCAGGCACAGACCAATTTAGTGTCGTTAACGCAGCCTTTCTGAATGCCCTCTCTGCTGATAGGGTCAAATCCTCTAAATCCTTTTACACAACATTAACTAACTGCCTCATATCCCATCATGACACGCCGCTCAGCTAAGCCTGGCATGGCCTCCTCAATGTGTCAACAAGCCCGACTTTAAATGACAGCGATAGCTTTGGTGGAGGGAGGCTCGTCAAACCAGCAGAGCTGACTGCTATATTTATGCAGATTACATCCTAAAAGAGAACGCAGGAAGAGGCAGCGGTGTAAAGATGCTGGCCATCGTTCTAACAGCATTCAGCGTGAAATGCGTGCGGGACAATTCATTTCCTTGATATTTTTTTATGTGTTAACTCTAAAACACCAGCATTTGTAGGAAGGCAATTTTACAGCCAATTAGGCGGAAGTGCCAATTTAAAGGTTCTTAGACTTACGCTAATTGGATTTGCTCTAACACCAGACCGTGGCCCTAAATCCACTCATTTTTTAAATATATTGATCACAACCCGGGGGGTAAAACCAGGGTGTGCATCTTTAATTAAGGATAAAAAAATTGCGCTAGTGCGTTCTGAAAACACCAAAAGAGGATGTAGAGGGATTATCCAATGCAATTGACACCAAAATGATAATAAATTACCTGCAATTTACCTGCAGACATTCTTCAGTTCTGTAATTCTGTTTGTGATTTATCCCTGATAAAATTGCATTTCATACTGTGCCAAGCTTATACAGGGCTTTATACAAACATTCATATCACATCACAACCACAAACGTCCATATATTCTATTTGTATTTCATAGGATAGACAATACAAACATTACAGCAATGTCTAACTTTCATATTTTATATTCCTTATATTCTTATTTTACATTCATATTCCCCTTTACTCTGACACTTCTACATTAAATCTAGTGCAACCAATGTTCAAAACTTAACCTAAAGTAGTTTGTTTGCTAATTTTGGTCTCCAGATTTTCTTAGGATTAAAAAAACTGAAGAGTGTGATTTCCATTTATCTTCGGCTTTCTTCATTCTGATGCCGCTAAATAAAATCCAGCAGAAGTGTCAGGGAGGATGTTGTGGAGAGGTTTAAAGAAGGGTTTGGTTTCTGAAGGTTATCCCAAGTGTTTGAACAGATCACAGAGAACGGTTCAACCCGTCATTCGAAAACACAAAGAGTACGGCATGGCAAAAAAAAAAACGCCCACCAGGATTCAGCCTTCCATCTAAGGTGACAGACCAGTAAAAGAGAGCATCAGTCAGAGGAGCAGCCCAGGCACTAATGATAACTCTGGAGGAGTTTCATTGAGTCAAAGCTCGGGTGGGAGAATATGTGGACAGACCAACTATCAGTCGTCAGAGCCACAACCTTGACTGCAAGCTGAATTCTCACGGTGTTAGTGTTCACTAACACACACAAATCTGAGATAACGCACAGAACTAAACCAAGAGAGCTGCTCGTTATCAATCTGGCTTGCCTGGTTGCAACAAACCTGACATTCATGAGAAGTAGGAAGCAGAAAATCTGCGTTTAAGGGTATCCAAAAGTGGTGCTGTCACAAGACATGCAGGGGGCACAGCAAACACGACGGAAGGTGTTATGAGCAGATGAAAGCAGCATTTTACTTTTTGATCTGCATCATAAACACTATGTGGAGGAAAACTAACACAACTAACAGTGAGCGCTCAGCTCCTGCAGTGTAATACGCTGATGGCAGCATCATGCTGTGTGGATGTGTTTCTAAAGCAGAATGAACTTCAGCTATTTTGCAAAGAAGAATGATCAAAACTATTTAGCCCCTAAATATACAAAGAAGGTAGAAATCCAAAAGATTTTAAACTGTAATTGTAGCAAAATATAGTCTACAAACCTTTTTAATCAGAGAGCTTAGTATCAATTAGCCCACAGTTTTTAGATTTTTACCAAGAAAAAATAAAAAAAACATGTATCTTTTAGTCTAATAGGTCTGTCTAGTCCATAACAGATAAGGAAATACAGCAGTTTTAATGGCTGTTACATTACAAAGTTTTGTACGGTACTGCAGGTTAAGATGTGGGGATCAGTTCCTTTATGATCCAGGGTATTACTCCCTCTGCCAGATACAATAAAAATCAGACCTACTTAATAAAAAAAGCCCACAAACTGACAGCTGGTTTGTTTGTTATCTTTTCTTGTGTTTTGCTGCCTTTCGGTACAGAGGATGATGTGTTGTGTTGACTCACACCGAGAAAGTTCAAAATGCCAGGAGATAGTTCTATCTCCTGTTTCCACGACACATATTACATGGTATGCATACGTCACTCTTCATCTATACAATCTTTCACAAATGAATGAACACTAAAACTTATATTTCCAATTCTACGTGAGATTGTTCTTTCACCCTGTGTAGAGCATGTGGCGATTGTATCTTCTTACCTTGTGCACTGATGAGCAGCCATCTGCTGCTCCAGTGAAAAAAGAGGTTTTTGGCATGAAGTCCAATTCATGACCTTACCTCAATCTCTCCGTCAGGAGATGCAGGCAGTTTACAGAAGTAGCCACAAGAGGGCGACACACTCAAGACAAGCCGAGCTGCCCTTTTTACTCAGAAATGTTGATTTATGTTTGATAATTTACTTGTTGAGCTCAAAGAAGCATTAATGGAAAAGAGGGAACAACGCATTAGAGATAACATAAAATATTCTGTAGGGATGTCAGAAATGTTTGTTTAACAATTTCAGGCAAACATTTCTCAGGAATCATTTGGATTCATGTCAGGAACCTGCTGCTGTTTCATTTTTAATAATTAGTGTCGGTACATTTCTCTTCTCCTTCATTTCTCAGGAAATAGAAATAACCGGGGCATCAATGGAAAACTGGCTCTTGATGTTCAAAGGTGCCAAATCTCAAACCCCTCTGATGGCAGAAGTACATTAACCAAAATAAAACCTTAACAGCAACATATTCTAACTTTTTCACAAAAAAGTCACACCACCGATATTCAATGTCATGCTGAAAAATAAAGTGTCTGATATTTGGAACTATTATTGCCTTCATCCACCTAGAGAAAAACCTGGACCACATTGAATGATGTTGCCACCATTTCTCATCTCGGGTATGGTGTTATTTCAGTGATGTGCGGTGTTGGTTTTGCCCAAAGGTACCTTATCAAAAAGAGACCTATACATAGCTAAAGCTACAAAAAACAAACCAAAAAGCTAAACAAAAAACAAACTCCTACAGGGTTGTTTAACTCTTTTCTTCAAGTTCATCAGAAGGAAGTGATTGTTGGCACGTGTGAACTGAAGAGGACTAAATATTTCAAATTAATCGAAAAGTGCTTCAATGAAAAGAGTCGATTAAAGGATGTGTGCATTTATGCTATATGGTTATCACAGCTTTTTATGGTTTTATATTTTTTCCTCTGATCATTTTTGTAGCTAAATTGAACATGATATACCGTTATGTCACATGATGTGTACACTTTTATGTAGTTTCTACATAGGATGATTTTTATTAACATTCTTCTAATGATATACTGAATACATCTACTTGAAATACATTAAGGCAGATGCAAGCAGGAATATTTGCCAATATTATTATCTTTTATTAATCCTTACCAGATATAAATGTTTGCTGATGTTGCAGAATTGATAAAGGTTTACATGAAACATACAGTTATGTGAAGTATTGCATGTAATATGATAACTGATGTTGTATCATGCTCATGAAGGAATCTTCAGTGAAATATTTTAACCACTACCTGCAGTCAGTGCCAATGGAAATCAGGAGTGGGAAGGTTAGGTCAAAGGATAAATTTAAGGGATTGAATGCATTCCTCGTGGAAAGCAAACAAAAAGCCCACTTTAGAGAAACAGCAAGTTCAAACATGAACCTTTTCAGAACACTACAGCACTACTGCTACAATGCTGAACATTAGCAGAAATAAATACAATGGTGAGTTAAAATCAAATCCTGAGTAACGATGTTGCTGCCTCATATTCACTAACTCCTCATCATTACAGGGCTCTCCAGTCATATATGATAGAGATGTTGTCATTTTACATTTTTTTTTTCATGGCTAGGCTTACATTAGAACTCGATTGGATTTTCTTTTCCAAGACAAAACGAGAATCATTATTTCCAACGTTCTCCCCCTACTAATCGAGTCATCCCGGAAATGCTACAGCCGATTCTTAGATCCTGTACCAAAAGCCTCCGTGTTGTCACTATTCAGGGCATCCAGATTTTCCAACCAGCTGCCAGCTTCTATATTGGCATGTCCGTGGGTGGCCAGATTTAGATAAGGGACTGTGCAAAGGACATCGTCCTCTCATCTGAGCAACATGTACATTGAGGCAGTCACACAGCTCCGCCAGTCCTGAGTCCATCTGCTCCATAGGCTTACAGTTCTGCCCTGGACGACAGGGGGCGGCTCCGCATGTGCCTGTGTGGAAAGGCAGTGTATGGTACAACGCAGATGAATGCTTGCAGACCATTGGGAGAGGAGGATGGGGAAGGAGGAAGCCGGGGTGGGGAGTGGGGGTTGTGACTGGGAAGGTGAGTTTTTTTTTTTTTTGACGGCAACGGAAATGGAACAGATCTGAGAGGAAAGAGGAGGTGTGAAAATGAGTAAATGTGTTGTAAACTGCACTGGGGAGAGGCTGGAGAAAGTGTTTAAAAACCGACAGAAGAAAGCGAGGCAAACAAGGAAGGGCTAACCTGAACAGATTGATGGGTTAACCTTTTTTTTATATATAGTTTTATTCAACAAGGGAAGGTTCAACTGAGCTTTTAGTCTGTTTGGTTCTATGTTCTCCTCCTTGAAGAAGCGCAATTGTGTAAAAGATGGTAGTTGGGCTGGCTGAGCAGGTTTAGGTTAAATACAGCAACACACTGAACGCCTTCAAGAGCAGAGTGCCTTCAGGTAACGGTGGCATATAGGTGGAAACCTACATGTACGTATGTGTGCTACATCACTAAGAATAAATAGTGAACGGCATACGTGTGTGTGTATGTGTGTGTGAGTGTAACACAGCCTAACCTTGTCCTAATTACACTCTATCTATTCTATCAGTGCTGTGCTCTGGCCTATTTTCACGGCTATAAATTTATCACTCTCCCCTCTGTTGTGATAGATGACCCACTCATTTTAGCCCATCTCTGAAGACTGTGAGCCAGATAGGAAGTCGGTGGAAGACAGTCACACCACTTCAATGCTCACTAAGGTGATGATGGAACTTTCCATGTCCTCCAAGCTATTCCTGGATTTGAACTCCGTACATTAAAGAAATATGGCGCGCGGGTTGGACTATTTCACGTTTTGCTTCGCGAGTAAATCCTGGTTACTTGAAGGAAAAAACTGAAAAAAAACCCCCCAAAACAAAGAACATCTTGTGTTGTGTAGCCGAAATTAAATAAGTGATGCGAGTGTTTGACGTACAATAAAACAGCTTTTTTTTTCAGCTACGGTGCACACATTGGTTAACTTCAACCAGCTGTTAATGTACAATAATGAATGTAGATTGAGATGTCAAGAGAAGATGTTCAAAATTAGCAACAGTCTTTGAGCTAAACGTCAAATACCAGGAGAGGATTGTGCTTCTTTTACTATTTCTTACATATTGATATGGGGAAGCATGAGAGACTGATATAATATATATACTGCTTACATTTACTTTAACAGTCACACATGGTAAAAAGTAGATGTTCGTTTTAAGTTTTTACATAATACGACACCTTAAAAATTATCTGGTAATTACCACTGTCACTATTCAAACAAACATGAAGCCAAAGTGAAAAGGCAGAGTGAACCAGCATCTTTTCTATGCTGGTTCAGCTATGTGATGTTTGCAGACTTGTGAATTGTCTGCTGGAAGCAGTAAGGGGGTAGACTTGAGGATATGGTTAAATGATTTTAGAAACTGTTTAAAACCACTCCGTTTTTAGTCTGCTATGGACAGAAAAGTTTAGACGAAGTGACAGATGCGACAATTTTGAAGTTGCTGATAACATTTTCTGCAAATGTCGCATGATGGGTTAGGGTCCATTTGGCACCCTTGCTCCTGTCAAGACCCCACCACAAGCCAGTCTGTGACAAGAGAACCCACATCATACCAAATACACAAAGATGTTGTTGCAAAGAGGAATGCACTTCCGTTGCATCCTGACTTTTTTCATTATTCATATTCTAAAATTTGGAGGGAAAGGCCGGCGATTTTTCAGAGTCAATCAGATTTCAGCTCTTTCAGGTTAAACACCTTATCAGCTGAATACAAGATATTTATCCAAACCTTTTAAAGTATAATGATTTTTTTTTTGCTTGTGATGTCCACACCTATGGCTTCTGACAGTCCTTGTTGCAAGGACTACTAAAACGATAAACAACCAAATGTTGAGATGGAAAGACCAATCGTTCTTTTATAATTAGTTAGTGAAAATTGGTTATTCACTTTTCTTAGAAAGAACTCTTATTAGGTTTCAAGAAAGTTTAGTAGCTATAAAAGACGAGCTGGTAGATTTTCGCCTACTCTTTCCCCTCCCCTCTCTGTTGTGTGCCTATTGTGGCCTCTCCTTACACCGGTTTGTACTACCAAACATGGATGCAGACATTCATTTTAGCAGGTTGTTGATCATACCTAATATAAATAATTACTCTAGGTTGGGTTCTAAGCAAGCCAGCCCAAACAGAAGCCGTGAAGCGGAGACATTACTACTCCCACTACTACTGCTGTCCCCAGCTGCAAGTGGCCTCTGAAATCAAAAGGCAACATACGATGCAGAATCTATTCCATGTATTTAGCATTATGTGAATTTTGGGAAGGGGGGAATCTCTACAGTTTGAGGGATTTATGCACTTGCCAATACAACTATATGCAAAGGTATGGCCAGAAAAGTATCTGCTGGTAAGACGTTCTGTACTGAAATGATTAATCCTACATCGACCAAAACGGAAGCTTTAGGCCCAGGGCCTCCGTGTTATTTCATGTTGATTTCATACGAAAAAAGGGGCGTCTCTCGCTGACTGCTGCGCACAGCGAGGGGCAGAGAGGGTTGTGTGCTACAGCTGTGGCCTCTGTCTGTAGTTTGGGGGCAAATCAAAATGACTAATGCAAGCAGACAGAGAGACGTGCATGCCCACACTCGTGGAACCAGCCAGCTTTATGTTAATGCACATACTGTATATTACAAATATTTTTTTCCAGCACTAAGACAGCTTATAAACATTGTTCCCACACAGCTCCCTCTCCTCCACACAAAGCGAGGATCCTCTTCAAACACCAAAGGACACAAGCACTATCCTTCTTACCGGAGGAGCCTTCGCGCGGAACGTCTCTTTGATTTCATTTTCACCGCATCTTAACAGCGCTGAAGTTTATTGGGGAAGTGTTAGGTCCAACAGAACAGATCAGATCTGTATGTGAATTGGTTGAGTGAATATTGTTTTGGGGCCTTCTAAAACAATAAAAATAAAGCCTTAACAAAATCTTATTCCATTGTCTTTGTGAAATGTGTTCTGTCTTACAGCTGCTGCACAGCACATGTATTGAGCCCCAGCCTTTTATGATCAAGTGCAGCACAGACATAAATCCCACCAGGATAAGCTTCAAACCCCATTCCAACTCAGCAGCGTCCTTGGTTCGACACACAATCGGCCGCTGGCCCTCGGTTTGAGACGAGTCACTTTCTGTTGGAACGGCAAGGGTCACCAGAGGGTGAGGCATGAAGAAAAAGGGTTCTCAGTGGATGGCATGTAGGTCAGAGAGGCAGTCATGTGTCAAAATCCTCACGGTGACGTCACAGTAATACCCTAATGGCTATCTGTCAGCATGTATATAGCAACGAGATACGCCACTGCCTCATGAAAACATAACAGGAGCGGTGGAGATGGTGACCGCATGTCCCGCTTATACAGACATTTGGGATGGGAGCAGCAGCCTTCATACAGGTGTTGCTGTTTTCAACATACAACAAGATGTTTGGGATGTCCTGATCCGATCTTAAGTAACCGACTTGATTAAGGTCTTTTTTTTTTTTTAAAAAAGCTATTTTTCTGAGTCCCTGACTATTGCAGACACCTATTGTTGTAGTTCTGTCCGTGGTTTCATGTCAGCTGCGACCCCAGCAGGCCGCAATCTGTGCAGACATGAAAATCTCCGGCTGTTTTCCCGTGTATAGCCCGCAAACAAGCATCATAGGCTGAGCACATTATTTTGTTTTTCGCCACATATTATTCACTCAGAAAGAGAGAGAGAGAGAGAGAGAGAGAGAGAGAGAGAGACTGTTTCTCCAACCACACTGAAATATGTCACCTCAGTCAAACCTCTTCAGGTGCAAGGCATGCCTTCCTTTTCAAAGCTTAAAATAAATGTTAAATTGTAACTGTTATCTTTAATGTAGCATCAGGCTGGGACTCAGTACCTGCTAATGTCTAATCTTGAATGATTCATATCTGGATATGGGACAAAAAATATCTTGACTGGGATATCCCCAATGAATCTCTTAAAGAGCCTGTAACACCTGCATGGTCAAATACTAGAGTGAATAACAGATACAGTACTATTTTCAAGTCATAAAGACAAACACCTGAGATATTTATTGCCATAAATTATGTCTAGAATCAATCATTAATCCAATGGTTTATAATTCACCTGTTCAGTCAAGTGTTTTATTTAAATACACAAAATGCAGCAGCGTCTGTGAGGCTGTTTAAGCAGAGAAAAGGGAAATTATCCCATTCTGTCAATTTGAACTTTCCAATCTGGGCGGTCTATTTACGATGGACAACTTCCTGCTTCATTCGACATGTCAATCCTGCTGCTACTGCTGCTTGCCGGGTACTAGGCTGAATGCCTGCTGCTGGCCTCTATTCAGCTCCTGGAGCACTGCAGCATATACCAGTGGGGTCAAAGGTCAGAGAAGCTCCCACATCACTCCATAGGTGATGTTCACTGACATAGTCAAAGAGGGGTAAAATCAGAGCTTTGATGCTAAACACAATCCGTTTCCTTCAGTAAATGATTCTGCTATATTATATAAACAGGAAAGTTCAACAGCAAGACATGTTCTGCTCTAAGTATTTTTATATATCTTCCATGTCTTAAGGATTGTATGATCTTTCCTCGGTCATCATGTATTTTATATGATTTTATACAGGTTGCCCTTAAAGCCAAACCCTTCACATTATCATAACTCTGTGATCTACACAGCACTTTTAAAATGCTGGCACCATTAAATCTTTAGTTTTTATAATATTTTTAAAAGATAGAACTTTACGAATGCATGCATCTGTCATAAATAATGAGAGTAAATCTGTCAAGCTTTAAAACGTCTGTGTCAAAATCCCAGTTCAAAAGGATTTGATCAAACTTTTAAGGTATAAGCAGTGATTTTGAAGATGCTCATCTAGTCTGCCTGCAAGTGATCGACAAACAACAATTGGGAGCTAACGGCAAAAAAAAAAAAGAAAAAAAAAAAAGGAGAGCTGCAGGTGATGGCGAGGTGAACTTCAAAATGCCAGATTGCTCACTGTGAAAATGTTAATGTCAGCAGTTTTAGAATACATGCAAGCTAATGAGAAAAACACTGAAAGGGAAGCTTTTGTTTGGTAGGTATTTCGTAACGACCCAAAGCAACCTAGAGACATTTTTCAGACAATGTTGCCTTTGGATTTAAAAAAAGAAAAGGCGTCATCGGAGCAATTACAGTTGAGCCAGAGGAGCAGAGGTCTACGAGCCACATCTCTCAGCTGGTTATCAGATTGTCATGAGGCTCGGTTATCACAGAGCAACTTTGGAAATCCATACCCCAGTCATTATGTTCAGAGTGCCATTTGACCTCACAATATCACAAAGATCAATTTCCTTTTGCACACAGGGATGCTCATGGTACCTTGGTTAACTTGTAACTCGCTTTCTGAAAAGACTAATTGATTTTGACAATTAACTCCTACCTCACTCGTCATCCATTGTTTCAAAATGCATACATCTTCGATCCTTCCTCACGTTGAGGTAAACACTCTGAAACTGGAGCAGCATAAGAGCTGTTAGTTCCTCCTGGGTAGGTGAATTGGGTCTATTTGTGTGTCAGTACCCGTGGAATCGTGGATTTGACACACTTCCCCAGGGCTCGAATGTTACTGACTCAATACACTGAAGAAAGCACAGAAATTGGCCAATTATTCTATTTTTAACTAGCTGTCTTTGAGTAAAGCCTCAGGCACGTCCAGTTTAAAAGACTGCGTTTCTTAATGTACACTTTGACGTTCTGCATCTGTTTTTCAGCCACACAGACTTTTGCCTTGAAAGCAAAATAGTTACTGAAACTGAGTAAGTTTTGCTACTCCAGATTGTTATACCGACTGTCAAACATGTGCATGTTGCAGAGGGGAGGGGTTCAGTGACAGAAGGTTAAACTTGGCTATTTTGATTGACAAAATCAGCAAAAAAGCAGTTATACTTCAGAAAATTAGCCAGACACAGACTCTAACTCATATTTTATTTAACAAAGCCAAGATTGCTCTATGTAAAGAACGCTGTGTCCCTTTACAGGGGAATAAAATACTGATCAATAAGATCAAACATTTTAAGCTTGGTCCTTTCCCTAGTTTGAGCTAATGGACTTTTTAAAGAAGTAGTTAGACCTATCTATATTGTCTGGTGTTTCATCGGGTTTCTATCCTGGCAAAAGTATTTACCTATATCTTTTATCTTCTGCTTGTATTTAGTTTTCCTTAAATAGCTATTTAGCTATTACTGGCATGTTTTATAGTCTCTATCTCTCTTGTGATCTTTAGGTCTTGTATATTGTTTCGGGACATTGCGAAAAAGTCTTTGTAGTGCATAGAAGGCAACACAAGTTTCTTGAGAATATTGGGATAACAGCTTTACGAACACACCAGACAGCGGGATGATAAAGCTCACCACCCTTTTCAAATTTGCATTTGTAAAGACTTGTCAAAACCATTAATTTTTTAACTTTATGCTTTGCAATGTTGCGCCAATTTGTGTTGCTTGCAGTAAAATACCTTTCAATTAGTTTCTTTTAAGCAAATTTAAGGGGTATGAATACATTTTCAAAGCAATGTTGAGTTTCAAGGATATAATCTATTTATCGTCCTTTAATACATTTGAGATATTGGAACCTCAAAAATGATAGTCACGATTAAAATGTATGAGATTTTATCTAGAAGAGGAATCAATCTTTCATTTTAGGTTTTAGGTTTGACAAGCAATCAAACAGTAGAAAGTAAAAGGGGAAGTTTTAATCCAGAGAATATGACGATAGACCACCATGTTCTTCAGAAGTGACCTGAGCAACGGCTGGACATTGAGAACACTCTAACACAAAGCACGTTTCCATGTGGTTGTTTTTACTCTTTACAGGTTTTGTAACGTATCAGGAAGAGCATGTTATACTGCAACAAATAAAACAGGAGGAAACAAGTCTCTGTCCACTGTGATTCAGGGGAATTGCCCAAGTCTCATTCTCAATGTGTGAAAGGCAGAAAGAAGAGGGTAATCAGTCACAGCCGTCCAGCTTTGCCCAGTTCTCATTCAGAGGGACCTCAGCTTTGATCGTAATGTTTCATCATTATTGTGGAAGCATCCTTTCTGCCTGTCCTTTCAATGATATGGCCACCCCTTGCCAATAGCTACTCGTCTTATTTTGACCTGAAAAGGAAAGTATGAAATTAACCTGTGGCAAAGAATGTTGTGTCGTTTTTGTGCGTTATGGAGCTGCTTTTGTGCAGAGCTACTAAACAAAACTCTTATATCTAATTGGAGCATGCCTCTAGCATGTCACAATGTGAGCGTAACGGCTGGGTGATGGGGGGGGGGGGGGGGGTAACTGGAGACCAGTTTCCAGAGCTTCCTGCTTTCTCCAAACTAAAGCTACTGCTGGTAGGGCCCCTGATTATTGATAAAAAAATCTCTCCTCAATACGGCTGAAGTTAGTTTGCTGTACAGCAAAGCGAAACTGAGTCTGGCTGGTCAGGCTAGGCTGTGGGAGGCTAGATTACTTAAAGTCAACAAATACGAAAGATAAGGTGCTGGGAACTTAAGAACAGCCTTGTAAATCAAAAGATAGCAATAGCCAAGCTGACAAACATGCAGAGATGGCCATTTTACCTTAGCGTACAAGAGACGGTGATGAGTTAGGGATCCATAATTTGTAATACACCGCAAAGTGCCATGATACACGCTCTCCGGCATGTGAAGACATTGAGCAGTCATGCATAATAGATCACCATAGTCAATAATCGGAAGAAAAGCTGACTCCACCAATTTCAGTTCTACCCTAAAAGAAAAACTGGATTTATTTAAAAACTTCTGTTTCTTTACAGTAAACTGAATATTTTTGTGAAGGCCAACTAAGACTTCTTCTCTTTGGCATTAGAGGAGATCGGAAAAAAAAGCCTGGGGAACTGAGTATTCTTAATCAACGTGTTACCTGTCCAGGAACACAAATTTAGATTGCTAATGCTGCATATGTCAACCAATTGTGTAAATTGTAAACACAGTCTAACACATTCCCTAAATGGAATTATGGTTTAGGAAGGGAATAAAAACTATGCGTGCAAAATAATCTAAACATCCTCAAAATCCTGGGTTTATGCTAGGAGAAGTTGGATGGTTTTAACCAATCACTCTTTAACAGGTTAAAATAAGACTGATGATTAGATGGTAAAATTATGTTGTATGAGATCATCTATGTCATTGGATTATGTTAAACATTTTATTTCACACAAAAGAATGAGTTTGTTAATTCCAGATAACAAAGTATTATTCTTTCTGGTGTTATTCCTTCAAGCTCCTCTTTGTGTTATAAATAGTAATAATATAGTACTATCCAAACTATCGCCATAGTTTGGAGTTCTTGAAGTTCCAGCTGAAAACACCTATATAAAATGCTAGATATTGACCATCAGCTCTATCACAGGACGCTGTTGTGCTGTCGTTTCCTTAGCTGGACAACGCCTGTGTCACTAAGCCAAGTCAGCCAATTGTGAGTCTGTTGGGATCGTTTTCCAACAACAAGGAGGACTGAAAAAGCACAGAGAGGTGCTATCTTTATTACAATATTGACAGCCTGACACAAAATCCATACATTTACTCCAACTCTTGGTGGCCTTAGAGTGGGCTGACGAGCCCCAGATGATCAGGTGGGCTGGCAGCTTCAGCCAGTGTGACACATGTAGTAACATGGAGGTTATTCTGCGTAGAAAATAGGAACAAATTTAACAGCAGTCACTTCTGAAAGTGTAGACGGTTATACTGCAAGTGTATACAGCATAATATGCTAGATCGGCTAGTATATTATGCTGAATGTAAGACTTTTCCCAATGAGTAAGTTTACATCACTAAAATCAGATAAAAAGGGGGGCCTCCCCTGTTTTCTCACTCCTGGTTGTTGGAGAATTGTCCTGGGGGACTCACAATCGGTCTGAGAAGCTGTTAATCTTTCACAGCTCAGAGGATTTATTTGGTTTTCTACAAACTCACGCTGTTATGACATACACTTAGGCTCAAAAGTATTCATAGCCCTGGGAGATTTAAAGCAATCTTTTAATTTTACCGACACGTTTCTTCTGGACTGGAAGTAAAATTTATGTTTCGGAGTGGCCAGTCTAATCCCAACTTGAATCTAAAAGACAATCTGTGCTGCGAACAAAAGGTTATGAAGATGGCAAGGAAGCCTTCCAGCCTCAAATACTTAGAGCTCATTATCAATGATAAACCCTCAAAATACCCGTGGAAATATGCAAATACCTGGTAAGTAAGTATAAGGATTTGATGGCTGTAATGGTAATAAAGATTACCTATTACTATTAACGAGAAGGGTATTAATACTTTTTGACATAGCAGATTTTAAAAGGAATCTAAATGTAAATAAAACCAGATGAGTATATCTTTTTCAAAAAAGGATTGTCATGATCTGGCTTTGTACACGTGTTCGTGCGTGTGTGAGTATGCACTTCAAAAAGAGAACAAAAAGTGAGTAAAATTTTCTTGAAAGTAGTGTAATTTGTCCTTGATTAGAGAAGGTAAGCCAGATTATCTGTCAATAGAATGAGGCAATTAGATATACTGCACTTGAAATAAGATGATAATGATGATGATTTGTTTATATTTTAAGTGCAAAAATCTTATTCCAGTGACAGATAATCGTATTTACCTGCTCAAATGAAGCGCAAATAAATTTTATACCAAGAAAATGTTACTTATTTCTAGTTCCTTTTTGCAGTGTGAGTTTGTGAAGAGGAAATCTTGCTGGGGCCGGCATGGCTCTCCGCAGCAATCTTCACATCTGATGGCAATTCACCTCATTACGGCTGGGGATTTATAGAGCTGCAGGACGTCTACTCTGCGCCTGATGATCGGCCTTGTTTGGTAAAGGCAAGCCCTGTGTCTGCCAACTCACGATTCCTGAATCTTTGCGACGGTCTCTGTGTTTCCAGGTCAAGTCAATCAGCTCTGTGATTTCCAGTCACCACCTGCTTTCCCGCTCTCCAGCTCTCATTTCAACCACCTCTGACAAACCTCCCTCTGGATTTTCCAATCAACTTTGAGATGTCTCTCATCGAAACTTCTCCACCAAGATTTAAAACATCCCCGCCAATGTTTCCCACCCACGCCAATTCTGTGAGCCTTTTTGCTTCCGACTCATCTATCACAATCATCCCATTCTCATTACCGCCTTACCGGATCTAACTGCTTTTCTCTTCCTTGAAGACCCCACAGAACCTGCGATCCACAAAGACCTCCCAGTCATGCTCAGCATTCTGGTAAATATTGTAAATAAAAAAATCCTTGAATTTCACTTTCTGTGACTTGAGGTTGATTCAACGTGACCCATTGAAAGCATCAGAAACTATGACAATAATACAGATGTTACATTTTTTAAATTATCTTCAGGCAAATGCCTGTCTTTCCTATCAGTAACAAACTTGTTGCTTGATTGAAAATAATTTCAAATCTAAATGTATCGTGAGTATGAATCCTTTTGGCTATGACTCTTTTTCTACAACAGGGAAGGGAACTATGAATGACAATAACTTTATAAAACCTCACTTCATAGACTGTGGAATCCGAAAATTGTTCACATTTTAGGCATTAGAGACTAAACACCTTTTCTGAAAATTAACACAGTGCAGGATTATTCTATATATGAGCCACTACTAGCTCATAAAAATATGTCCAGAAACGTTTTATTCTTTTTTAAATAAAGCAAATTTTAGAGTGTAAATCTGCCTTGTAGCTCCAGCTGTGGTGCATTTGGGTGATGAGTCCCTCTTTTTTGCTGACAAAATGCACCCACAGAAAACAAACCACACATACTTACTCCTGGTAATACCCTTTTCACCTTTTATTTAAGAGGCCGTCACGATCACCGTATGACGTTTCTCATACAATTATTAAAGCAAAATGATCATGCAAGATCAACGTGATATTTCACTACCATCGAAAGCCAACAGTGGATGAAAAACATTTGCATTTCTGAAAACTTTATCTTTGGGAAAAGAAATGAGAGCCTTATTATTTATGTGCATATCATAGTGTAACATAAAGTGACAAGTTTCTTTTTTTATGCAATGCTAAATAAACAACTAATGTATGCCTAATAATTCAGATACAGGCAAACATGAATTAGATGCCATTTTTTTTTCTGTGTACTATCAGAACTGGAGCTTACGACACATAACACTCTATCTAAAAAGTGTGAAGAGGACAAAAAAATCCTCGTAAAACTTCCTGCTTATACATGCAGTCCATCACTGATGGTTGCTTCGTCTTATCATTAGAACGAGGAGGACAGCACCAGTTTCCAGACGTTCAGAGAAGCACTCTAACCAAGCTATTAATGGGAGCACAGAGGTGTGGAAAAACCTAATGAAAACTTCCACATCTTTATCCATTATTGATAACATCTTAAGCCTTGGTTTCCCTCTGAATGACAAAGCCAAAGCAGAAGTGGCAAGTCCACAGCATAACATAGAAGGAAACATTTTTGTTCGAAATGGGAATGACGCCGCTTCATGACGGAGGCGTCCTTCGATGCAGCATCGGTGTTTGCTGAGAATAGAACTTGGCTGGTGATAAATTATGTCAGGGATGAATCCCGTCCCTGGTGCGTGGTGACGTGAAGTAAGATAAAGTTTGGAGGTTCAGGATTACATCTCCGCTGCGCACGCACGCATTTGTGTACTCAATTATACCTCTCAGTCAGTTTAATTAAATTAAAAGCAACATTAGCAGCTACGTTCTGGGGTCAGCCAAGGGACTTACATTGGCAGCTCATTTCTCAGAAGTCTCGGTCTTAGAAGAGGAAGATTCCTGGAAGAAATACAGGGAAAACTGTGTCAGACATGCCGTGCTTTATTTGTTAACGCTGTTTAAAGACGCACACAAACACCCACGTGTATACGAATATGCATCTGCAAACGCAGAGAGAGAGAGAGAGAGAGAGACCTTACAATGCATCTGTGCCATGCATGATGGAAAATTAGTTTTAAAATGATCAGAATCAGAAAAACTGCCTGAGGGCTACTCGTATGCAAGCATTCGCAAAGGAGCAAGCAGCGGCACCTTGATGTCTACTTTACTGTGCCCTACTTCCTCTCCGGTTCTCGCCTGCCGCACTTCAGGGGGAAAAACAAAGGCCATAACATGCTTTAGCGAGTTTCAGCGACTGCAGTCTCCCACTCATCTGCCACTTAGGTGCATAGACAATAATCTGCAGTGTTACAGAGGCAATGCTCCTTTTTCATCTCTGCAAGGAGGTGTTCACTCAACCAATCAAACCGCACGCTATAGCTGCAGCCATAGGATGGAACAATACTTGGACACAAGACTGAGAGTGTGCAACAAAGTGCCTTTCGACAGCGTCTCTTTATCTCCTGCTGCTGATGTCAAGTGGAGAGGAGAGAGAGAGTCTGAGCTTTTTGGCGCCACTTTGACAAGTGGCATATAAAATCTACGAGGGAACAAACCTCTGGAGCCCCGCATCAAAGTGCATCCAAGAACTCTTCTTTTGTATTATTGATACATCCTTTCCTCATGATTGAGTAAAATGTCTTTGTTCTTGCAGCTTCACAAGTTTGGCATATTATGAGGGACAATGTTGATGTTAAGATTCATCCTTTCATTCCTTTACACAAATTTAAGTCATGTAGTATTTAAAAGGTTTGGATAACATCTTATGCATTTTAAACAATGCTTGAGTTGATGGTGAAGGTGAAAAACAGGTGTTTCAGAAATGGTATTTAATGGTAATTAACAAGATATTCTTAAGGTATTCTTTCCCTGGCTGTTTTATATTCACTTGACAGAGTCATGTCTACAAAGAAGGAGTTTCCTCATTTTTATTTGTGAAAATCTGTAGATCCACAAATAGGAGTTTGAAAATGATTTTTTTCTCAAAACGCTTTTAAAACACTGCTGTGCTATTGTTTTAACTCACCAACCAATTTAGCGGCAAAAAGATTTTAAATACCTAATTCGGCCTATACAAGGTTTCTGTTTGATGAGGAATTCTCTTTGTACTTCTCAGAAGGAACTGCAGCGAGAACGTCCCCTGAAATCAGAATTCAGGCAAAGCACATTTATTTGTGGAGCTCATTCCACCAACAAGTCACTTCAAAGTGCTCTACACGATCAAAACTAAAATCCATTATGAAGAAAAGTAAAGTTGGACTATAGGCTGAAATGAATGATGTTTCAGTTAATAGTTTAAATAGAACAGTCAAAGGGAACTTTAAACAAATGGGTTTTTAACTTGATTGATTTGAAAGACCTCCAGTTTCTGTATTTTTGCAGTATTCTGGAAGTTTGTTCCAGACTAGCGGAACATTACAAACCAAACGCTGCCTCTTTATGCTTGGTTCTGATTCTGGGGATGCAAAGTGGACTTGAACCAGAAGGCCTGTGAAGTCTGTAAGGTTGATACAATGACAACATAGCTTTTGGCGATAAGCCATTCAGTGATTCATAAACTAAAAGAAGTAAAGGGGTACATGGACTTCTAAGTGTGCCAACTAAGTAATTTTTCAAGGTATCAGATTTTTTTTTGCATTGGCTTGAGAGCTAAAATTTGGCTAATGCGCTAGTTTCAGATAGCCCACTTCTAGTGGGCTCAGGGAATGTTACGGTGAATGTCGCAACAAAGGAGCAACAGATGCAGTACTGCAAGGTTGTTTTGCAAGAAATAGGTGCTGCAAATGAGGGGGAGGAGGTAATCTCTACACATGAGAGAAAGTTTCAGACTTTATTCAAAAGAAACCCTCAGGAAAAAGTTGCAAAAAAGCTTGCCACGGCACTCTCTCATGACAATTTCCCAACCCTATTCAGAGACGCTCCGAAAGGTAGGATGAAACAGATTTCATTGGACGGGTTTTTATTGAAAAACCCGACAGATATAAGTAAAGAAAGACTGTCTGAAAAGGCAAAAATGCACAAATAAGATTCAGCTATTCAGTTTAGCCCTTTTCCTCCAACTCTGTCAGCTTTTCCATGCTGTCTAAAGTAAATATTGTAGGTTATCCTGCGCTGTAACCAGTTTATTATTTTGGTAATATTCATTAGTACAGTTCTATAGTATCGTGTTTTTACCTTTTTATTATATTGGGCTTCTTTGATAAAGCTGTTGACACACTATGTTTTTTTATTTTGGTACATATGTTGGTGTATCCGAAACAAAGGTTATACGGGTTTATTGTGAAGAAATAAGGCTCGCTTTGGGAAATTAAGAAATTTGCAAATGTTGCACATTCAGAGACGAGGCATGTGAAATACAAAGTGTGCCACTGTGAAAGGACATAAGTAAACTTTTCTGGAACATCACTGTCTACTTTTATCTTTTTCCATATTCAATGATTAGCAAATCATTTAGTGATGAACGTTTAATACTCTGTACCCAGTCTATGAGCTTTCCAAAGTGGTCAAATAAATTAAATTAACCATAAAATGATTTGCAGGACTTCCATGTTGGCCATGAGGGAGTTAAGATGGGTGTGAGCCACCGACACACCTTCTCAATTCACTATTGCACTATCAGCACTTTTGTCTCATTCCTCGTCCATTCAGATTAATTCATCAGACCTGTCAAAGGCAACTTAGATGTGTGGCTGTGAATATCACTCAAACATACAATTGGAAGAGTCAGACAACAATCATAAAGACAGGAGACAATGGAGGAGCAAAATAAATTTGGATTATTTAATTAGAAAACAACAATCACACAAGGCCTTCCCTGGAGGAACAATGGTGGATAAAGGAACTTTGGCCAAATTGACTAAACTTAAACATTCAGCAGCAGGCAAGTGACAGTGGATGGTTTTATACTCAAATGGATTTTATTATTGTGTGGTAATCTGCTACAACTATTGTGCCACTCCCCCCCCCAAAAAAAAAAAAAAAAAAAAAGCTACACACCATTATAACTTCAAATTATACAACTTGATGCGCTATTACTTGGCTACAAATTTAGGAATAATCTCTATTGCTTCATCTACTGGATGAAGCAGTGTTAGCTCCCTAAAGGGTTGCAGATGGAGCGGGAGGTATGCTTTCTGTACTCTATTGGAGCAGTATTACCCTCACCTATCGCTTTGACAAGTGAACACTATAACCATAACCCAGTGATCCACAGCAAGGTACACATTTGGAAATAGATAATCAAACACTTTAAGCTTACAACACTATCATTCTGTATAGCCATTACATCCAACCACCATTGAGAAAATATATTTGAGATAATTTTATACAAAGGATACATTTATGTCGTTCTAAAAATTTGGAGTTTTAAATGGGGATTTTTTTGTGTGGATATCTTGAATTACGAAAAAATGTTCTAAAATACCCACTTTCTCCACATCTTGGGAGAGTCAAGCCTAATGTGTTTGATAAATGGTTAAGTGGATGTGAAAGGCCCAAGCACAGAATCTCAGTATTTTATAATTCAGTACAGAAGATCTGTAACCCTGCCACTGTTCCAATTAAAGAGGAGCGGGGAAAGGAACTTGGGACTTCTGTGCTGGATTACTTGTGGCAGGAGGCATTACACAATGTCAGCACAATTTTTATAAACAGCCACCATTGCTTGATTCAATATAAAATCATAGACAGGCTATACTACTGGAGAGAGAAAACTCATAAAATGTATCCTGACTGCCCCCCCCCCCCCCACACACACACACACAGACACACACCCCACTCCCCACTAGGAAAATGCACAACTCAGTGCAGAAAAAAAACTTATCCTACAGCTTTGTAAGAGTAAAGATATTCCTGTATTAAAGATGTGGCTCACAGAGCTAACAAACTCATTTCACCTTGAGAAAATGAGATATGCCATTCATTTCAAGTTGGGTGACTTTGAACAAATCTGGCAACCATTACTATCTTATCTCAGGGATGCCTGATTCAGCAGTCAGGGGTCAGGGAAAGAAGGTCCTTGTTTGGGACTACACTATCTTATTTAGTGTTCTGTTGTGTTTCTTTACTCACTTTGTTTTGCTTTTTTGTATATGTATATTTTCTATTTTACTTTGTTTTGCATAATTCTTTGGTTTTACTTAAAGGAGCAATAAGCAACATTTCACCACTAGATGGTGCTTGAGCACTGTCTGTAGACCAAAACAAGATGCATGACAAGCCGCGCCTATCTTTACCTCCACTCCAGCCGCCGCCTGGCCCCTTCTTTCCCTTTGCACGTGTTGCCTTCTATGCGCATATTTGTAAGGATAAATTCACAGCAAAACAGCATCACTTTTCAGAGGAACATGTCTAGTGAAGAAGTAAATACGTCATAACTTATAAGTATAAGTATAAGTAAAAACCCTGCCTGGTTTTCGTTCATCCTGTTCACTTAACCAGATGATTTAGTCCATGTCTATGATGTGGGGCAGCGTTTATGCACAGATAAGTGGGTATAGACTATGGATGGATGGCTGGATGGAAGTCTTGCGTGGCCTGTTTGTACAACAAGTTTGTTCTTTGCTCTAAATAAATATATTTCCAACAAAAATAATTCACAGGTTAAACTGTGTTGCTGTTGAAACCACTACAAGCATTTAGCATGCCGAGTTGAGCAAATCTTCATGAGTGCAGATGGAGCACTTGCATAGAATATGAAAAGACAAAAGAATATAACTGTTGGTTATGCTGCAACATTTGATAATCAAATTTCATAGCAATGATGCTTATGTGTGGAAATATATGGTGGCTTTAATTTTGAGTCTCATGCCTCAAAATTCTCCAAACAACTTTGTCTGCTACAGCATACATAAACATGTGATGCTGGAGCCTTTTTTATTCAAAGGAGCATGTCTTTGTACACCATTGAAACACAATGTAGAAACACAACGATGTGAGGCGAGCATCAGAAATAACCTAAACAACAGCAAAAACAAGAGATATGCAAACATATTTAAATTACCACAGTCTATAGAAACAGGCTGACTGTGTGAAATTCCTCATTTCCACTCCTTTAACAATGACGTGCTGTAGCTGACAATTAAGCGACATTTAGACGAGAAATCATTGGAAAATATCATGTTCCTCAGTCACACCATTCAGAGACGTTCTACAGACATGGCGTCTGCCCTGATAATACACCACACATGTAAAACAGTCAAAAACAGTTGCACCATGGTGGTTTGATTTTCTTTTTAGGACAGAATGAACAAGCACAAAACTCTAAAGCGCTTTGACCTTTTGCAATAAAATGTCAAGAAAATTGCAAAAACAAGCAGCCACACATACACACGTCTTAACAAGTCTGAAAGGCTGTCTGGTATTGGCTTCCAAGTGTTGCACAAAAGGGTCTGAATAACAAGAACGGGTAAACAATCCTGCAAAGACACATCAATGAAAACATTATTTGACAAAGTACAGGTAGCTGTAAAGAAAGTAAGACAGACACTCACAAAAACAATAAACCTTTATGGATAAAGCTAATCCATTACCCTACTTTCTATATACAGCTTGAGCCAAATCAGGGAGGCATTAAGATTCCCAACACCTACTCAGAGAACAGATTTACAATTTTAAGTCCCTTCATAAAGCTTAGGTGAACTTGAATAAAAGACAAATGAAAGTGACTTCGTGCAGTTTTTTGTGGAATGAATTGTGAATGGGATTCATGCCAAACTACCCCTGACTGGCTTCAGTGCCTACTGCAGAGTTGAGAGATTAATGTCGAGCTGCACTTCACGGTGCCGGGTTTGTTGGGGTAAAGTAAAATAAATTAGAAATGAGATTGGGAAATTGATTGAGGTATCAGGCTGGGGATCTGCTGATTGGGCTCTTTATGTAGGGAATGCATTATAGATGTCTGCTTAGAGCTAAAAGGAAATATCTCTCTGTGTTAGAATGCTGTAGACTGCAATCTCCATTGCAAAGCAAGTTTTGCTGAGAATAGAAAAAAAAAACATCTTGCCAGATGTTGACCTACAATGCTGTAGAGTTTAGACCCACCATTCGAGTCTTTCAATTTTCCCTATAGGTCTGAGACCTGTTCTGACATGAAAAAAATTGTTTTTTTTCTGGTCCAGTCAAAATTATCCTTGAAAATTCAATGCTCACACCTATTTTATGAATAATTTAAGCATCCTGATAAGCATAACTCCAAAGACAAACCATGTTAGGCAACTTAGCTAAGAACTAGTTTTGAAATGCAGCCAACACACCCAGTACAATACTGGTTAAAGAAACATCATATTGATCATGTGCAATGCAGCAGTTATAGGCCCTATATCTAAAATCACTTTATGTCCCATCTTCCAGAAAAAGTTTTAGCACAACAACTTAATTATTTTAAGAGCAACAATATATTGGACAATTATTTTAGTTATTTTTGCTAAATGCATTCAATTGAAACAACTTTACTTAAAGTGTCAAATGGCATAATGACGGTAGTTAACTTTGGAGAATACACAGTTTTCTTGGATTTTACATCGGCTTTTGACATGTTTGATCATGCCATCCTGATAAGAAGACTCAAAGATTTTGGACTTACCTGTTTTACAATGGTTTATATCCTACTTTTCAGAGAGAGCCTTCAGGGTCTGCATAAATCAAATGTTGTCAGATTTGTCATATGGCGTGCCCCAGCGATCTGTTCATGGCCCAATCCTGTTCTTACTGTACATTACTCCATTAGGCCAGTTCATATGCCGTCTTAATCCTGTTTCTTATAATTTTTGTGCTGATGACATAGTTATACTGTTTGTTTACACCATCTGAGTTTTTTAAACTGCCAAGTCTAAGTCATTTATTGGTTGAGATTTAGAAATGGTTAAATGTAAACTGATCTCAGCTAAATTCTAACAAAACAGACAAACAAACAAACAAAAAATATGATTGTGCCTAATGAAAAAATTCCTGAAAGTAGAAACCCCATCAGTTTCCAAGGATTCTCTGTTTAGTCGAAATTGTTTAGATCATTAAAGCTTAATTCTATGGTGTCCATGTGTGAACTAGTAATAGGAAAGTAAACCCATTTTGAATGGCTACTTTTCAGAATTAATCTTTTTCTTCATAAATGCCTGATGAACATGAAGTGCTGTGGGGCTGCCATCTTGGAAAGTTCACCCACTCCATTCATTGTAATCTGTTTTGCAGGCGCAATGTGGTATCAGCGCAATTAATCAATCATAACTAGCTGAATACTAAACTGATTTTCACGCTTTTCTATATGCAAAGCTTATACTTATAGCTATCATAGCTGCATGTGTAAGGACATGTGATTCAGAGTATTTAAATATTCTTAGTGTGGTTAACACTAATAAAACATTCTGATGTGATGTATGATAACTATTTTGCAAAATCTTTTTTTTAGATGCTTAGGGAAGACCTTAAGCTGGCTTTACATGCAAAAAACATTTAAACATCTCACAACTGAAAATCCGGAGTAGAGCAAACTTTTCTCACACCACTATCACAGATGGGTAGAGGGCAACAAGGAAGGTATTAGCTATAAGAAGGTAAGGTGTACACAATACAATATGATACAATACAACACAATACAATATATTATAATACTACTTTTCATATTTTACTTATGAGTGCTCAATGGAAAGATCAAGAAATTATACTTCGGACTGATCTGGAGATAATGAGAGTGATTTTTGATAGATTGTGAAATACATTTGAATGACGCACTATTCAGCATGCAATGATTATCAAATGGCTCTTGCTCCAGCATGTAAATGGTCCAACAGGCTGCTTAAGCGTTGTAGAAACTGTATCAAGCTGATGGGGAACATGCTGGTGAAAAGGCCAACAGACGTGGGAGCCCTTCAGAAATCTGTTGGGCTGTTTCATGAAGATGAGCACAAGAACTTCTCCTGCTTATGCAATTTGTAGTGTTGAGCAAGCAGATGGGAGGCTTTTTAAGTGTGACTGAAGATGAAGTGAAGCAGTGCGGCAGCGCTTTTGGAAAAATTCACACACTCGTTTCATCCAAATCCCTGAATGCTGTAATTATGGCAAGGAACAGACAACAGATCCAGAATCTGGTTCCCATGTACTGTATTTTTCGGACTTTAAGGCGCACCTAAAATCTTAAAATTTTTCTCAAGAATTCATGGTGCACCTTATAATCCGGTGCACTTTATAATCCGGTGCACTTTATAATCCGGTGCACCTTATATATGATTACCGTACTTGTGCTTACTGACCGATTTTATGTGGTACAATGCGCTCGGAAATCTTTGTAAGTACGACTTTGGTTAGCGACGAAGCCGCTCCGCTCAATGTATATTAGGAGTATTAAGGTACACTGTGTCATGTAAGGAAGCCCGCATTTCGTAAAGTTAAATTTATTTTTGCCTGATGTTAAAACAGGACAGTATAGTCCAACTACTCGGTCCTCCTCACAGAGACAGATAGCTCTCCCTCTGAGGAGAGAGCTGTGTCCGCAGAGGGGTGGAGTGACATTACACACTTGGTAAGACAATTTAATGCGCCTCATAATGCGGTGCAGCTTATGGTCCGAAAAATAAGGTAGGCACTTTAACAGGCTAGGTATAATTGTGTGTGTAACATCAAAAAATACCTTAATTTATTACTTTTGACTTAAAAATGACCGCTTTGGATCACACTGACCTCTAAATAAACAGAGTTTATTGACAGTTTATCTTAGAGCTGGTAAAGCATACAGTATAGCTTCCATTTGTAATTCCTTGCAACAGCGTAGTTAAAGTAATGATTCTATTTTGTTAAATTGGATCCCATCAAGGTTTTTATTCATCGTAAACACATTTGGGACCCATTAGAAAAAAATAATCGGCTCATTGGCTACCGACCATATGTTTTTGTTAGTAACTCGTTTGTGGCGTCCTATGCATAGTTAACAATCTTACAGGTAAAACCTAAAAAGGATTATTTTACACCCCTAGTTTGAACACAATTTATTATTTGTTAAACTGTTTATAAAACAATAAATAATGGGAATTTCAATGCTGTTTAGGCTGTTGACACATTACTGAAGCTGGAGTGATGTTTGCTGGCTCCGATTCTGCTGTACACAAAAGCAACAAAAAAACAATAAATTCAATGATGTTTTTGGCATGTGTGTGTGTGTGTGTGTGTGTGTGTGTGTGTGTGGGGGGGGGGGGGGGGCACAAGCAAAGATAGAAAAGAGATTAACAAAAAACATTGTTAAGATCTGAAAACCAAATACATCAAGTTTCTCTCATAGGCTCATCGTATTGTCTGCCCAGTCATTTGGGTCTTTGAATGAGAAGATGCCACACTGTCAACAGTGAATTATGTGGTATCTTTTTTTGTGTGTGCCGTGTCCTGGCAGCTTTACACAAACAGTGCAGTGGACCTGGCTGTCTTGCAGTGTTAGCGCCAGACTTAATCTACTAAAGGCAGAAAATAAGGCCTTCGTCCTGCTGCACAGCTGACTTTATTGAACTAATGGCATAATAGTGTGTTTGTGGTTCAGGAAGCAGATAGGACAACGCTAAAAACAATAAAGAGACAAATATATTTAGGATGGACAAGGACAAAAGAGGTAAGAAAGAATCCGAAAAATTCAGGAACATCATGACAAACGCAAGCATACAAATGGATACAGCATGTTTCCATCGGATCAGTTCGGGTAAATCAGTGTATGTGCTTTAGTTGTGTGTAAATGTATACAGAAAAGGAGGCAGAAGCTGTGTGCAGTTACATTATAGAAGGACCCACACAACATCAACACAATGCAACCCAATGCAACCCCCCAGTCCCCATCCACCTCCCAAGAGAGGACTGACCACCATCCAGCACCTAACAGACCGCCCCTATTGTTTTGTAAGCAATTCTGATGATCTACAAAAATGTGCTAAAACTGTTGAACAGAATTTTTTTCTCACCAATCAATCAATGTTTTTGGAACCTTCTCAGAGTGATGCAACGTGCTCCACACCTCTCTCAAGTTTGAGTTGTAATAACTGTAACCAGTAAAGCATATCCTTATACATAAATGGAAATGTGAATTTAACCGATAGATGAGTAAGGGTGGTTAATAACGTAAAAAAACGCTGACTCAGGTTGCTCTTTTGCTTGAGAAGTCACACAGCAAAATTAAGTTGAACATAAACGGCACTCAGAGGAGTCCTGGTTTCTCTTCTTGAATGTTAATGAGTTTAGCTCCAGAGGTTCCAAATCAACCATTTGATCCTTTGGGAATGCACCGTCAGAACAACACAAATATTAATTTGTCCTTTTCTTTAGCTTTACAATACCTTGAATTTAGGTATAACCTATGCAAATTATTTCACAACACTATCATATGCTTGAATTTCTATGAAGATTACAAATTTAAAATGACTCGAAACACTGAAAACTGAGGTAGGGCAAGCGTTTTAAAGCTGTGCGACTCTGGGGAAGTGCAGAGGATCGGAGACATCACAGGATCTGGAATGTCCCGACGACTGGGCAACAACCCAGATGTGTTGATATTAGAACATAAAAATAAGTTTCTAAAAGTCTTGTGAAAATCAACTGTAACGATCAGCCTTCACATCTGTATGTCCTTTTATGAACAAATATCCACAAGAAAAAAAAAAACAATCCAAAACAGCATGTGACTCTGACCAAACAGTATGAATTCACATTCAAGAAGAAAGACGTTATTTTGATTCCTGAGTCTTGTTCTGGGAGACGTGGGGCTTGTATCTGACAGCGGTGATATGTAAAGGCAACGGCGGTGCCTTAGTTAGAGATTCTGTATGTGTTTCAGCTTTAACAGTCAAGTGGCAGACGGTATAAATGGAGACTGCTGGTCTGAACGCAGGCTGACTGTGAAAGCAACATGCTAGCCCTGCAGGATCTGGCTGAAAAGGGATATGCTCTGCCTTTAAGATAATAAACACACACACACACACACACACACACACACACACACACACACACACACACACACACACACACAAGAATCCTTGCATTGCTATATGTAGTGAGGACCATGTGTTGATTCCCATTGATTTTGAGTCATTTTCAACCCTTTATTTGCTCTAACCCTAACCTAAACTCAATTCAGACCTCAGTCCTAGACCTCACCTTCAGCAAAAAAACCCAACAAAGTGAGGAAGAGTAAAATGTCCTCACTTTGGTACAAGCAGTCCTCATTTTGATGAGAAAAATTGGAAAATTGGTCCTCAGTCTGATGTCTAAACACAAAATCATGCACCCAGATACATTCACCTGCACAGTTGCCCAGACCTTGACGAACATGCAACATTAAAGAAGGCCAGGAAGTTAAGGCAGACAACACCTGCCGCTCTGTCTGGTTATCCTTCTGCCACTGCACAGGGGAGAAAAGCGGAAGAGAGGACGGCTGAAGTATAATCTTATTTTGCAGCGCCGATTGTGGCTTTGCACCACAGCACACATACATAGGACCACAGATGACTACCATCTTGGGCTTCATTGACAGATGGATGGACACAGCATAGGAAGAGGGGGTGAGGAGCTGGGAAAAATCATCTTGAATGCTTGTTTTCCAACTGTGCATAAACGAGTCATTTGAAATCAGCTTATTTAAACGGCTGAAAGTGTCAATACTAAAAGTCATTTTATTCCAGAGCAATGAAAGGTTTATATGTGTGACTACGGACAGTTTCTAATTCATTCAGCGTTTAGTGTCAACTTAGACTGTAAGGCTTGTGTGTGTTTGGTGAATGGATGTGTTAGCGTGTAGTTTTATGTAGTTGGTGTTTCAAAAATCATTAATTAGGGATTAGTCTGAGCTGCAGCCAGTGTTTATTGAGGGTAGCTTCTGCTCTATTATTGGTTCACATTTACTTTTCAAACAGCATTTTCTTTCACAAACTGGCTGGCTCTTCTTGCAAATAGGACAACTGGCTGTTTTTCACATATGAGGGAATGAGACCCGTCAAGCAGAACTCCTCTGCCGGCTGGGCTTGACAAAGATCTAGAGAAAGTGCAGGATTTTATTTTGAGAAATCCTGCTGGAAATCTCAATATGTACTGTCTGACGATGTTGTCAGGAGGTTGGAGGTAAAAAACCTGCATATAGTTTCCTCTTACAGGCACTCATTTCATTGTATTTAATTCTGAGTTTATGTAATAAACCGACAAAAAAGAAGTGAATTACTGCTTAAGGAAAAAGATGCAAGGTTTTCAATATATTTTCCAGATATAAAAATGAAAAATATTTGTTGTACATTTAGTAGTCACCTCCCTGAGACAATAATTTGTAAAACCACCTTTTTCTGCAAGTACAGCAGCAAGTCTTTTCAGCATGTCTGTACCAGCGTCGCTCATCCAGAGACTAACTTTTCTAACTTAACAGCCCAGTCTGATTTGACGACGAACGACTGAGAAAAATCAACATTTGTTTATTGCCACAGAGTCACACTTGGGATTACTTTGACTGGGCCATTCTCGTACATAAAATACGCTTTAAACTACACCAATCCCCTACAGCCCCAGTCTTAGGCCTGTTAAACTTTGACATGGTTTTCTCCAGGATTGTCTTGTATTTAGCTCTGTCCTTCTGTCCATCAACTCAGACCAGCTTCCATGTCCCAAAGAATCACCACGGCATGATGGTGCACCCACCATGGGGATGATGTGTTCATGGACATATAGTTTTTATTTTCTACAATAAGTTTGTAAGTTTTTCTACTTATTGTTAGAATAAGTTTTTCTACTTATTGTTCTTATTTATTGTAGAACAATAAGTTCTACAATAAATAAGGTTTTTGCATTCAAGCCAAAAGACTGAAGCTTAGCCTCACCTTAGCAGTTTTATGTTTAAGCGTGTTGTCCTGCTAGAGCGTAACATCTTCTTGCTCTAGGCTCAAGTCATCTGCAGCCACCATCAGGTTTTGTTACAAGCATTGTCCGGCATTTAGCTCCATCCGTCTTCCCATCAACTGTGATAGGCTTCCCTCTCCTAGCTGAGGACAAGCATTGATGTTGCCACCACCATCTTTTACTGTGCGATGGTACATGCACTGTTCATTTCTTCCCAGGGTATTAGGTTGAAGGATCTGAACATTTGTGCGAACCACACTTTCCAAACCTTTATTTCTAAAAATACAAAAAACAACAACAACAAAAAAAACTTAGTTTCCATAGGTTTCCATTTGTGTCTGGAGTAAAACTGACAGCCAACCACTTTCTCTTCTCAGTTACAACCATGAACTATTTGCCAGAGGAAACAGACACAGACAAATACTGGTTAAGAGTCAGGTCAGTGTACCATTCTTAGCTGTTTTTTTGTGCCTGAAGCAAGGCAATACCAGGTAAGAACTCCAGCCAAGCTCTGTAAACAAGCAAGACAAATGCATCGTTGAAGACGTGGTGGAAACACCACATCATTCTCTTACTCAGCAGGCCTGCTCAGTGTTATCGTGGCTAAAGGCAAGTAAGCCACAGGTTTACAAGTGTTCACATAAGGCCAAGCACTCTGTGCGAAAGAGTGGTCTTGCTGGTAACAAGATTATTTCCCATGTCTGGATGGGGCTGCACTATATAAATATAGCCAGAGAGGGCAGGGAGAGGTTTAGGTGAAAATAACGATGCAATATGAAACCCGAGTTTCCACTTAATGTGGCAGGTAGCATCCATTAAACTGCAATTACTTTTATTAAGCTCTCTTCCGTCTTTATTGCAGGGGGAAGCTCAGAGGACAATTTGAAAGCCCCAGTGGGAGACATAGATTCATATGTGTAAGCGAATAGGGTACATTCAATTACAGCCCATTGATGCCCATAGCATTACCGATGATTTGATAAATCGAATTAGCGATAATCTCGTCTGAAATATGGCTGAAGGTAATGCAGACATCCTGGCAGTGGCGGCGATTCGTAATTCAGCCCATTGTTTATCTGTTTAGAACGGCTACTGGAGGCGAAAAAAGTCGAAACCTCGTTCCCCGCCTGCCCCGGCCGCATTGTTAGACCTGGGCATTGAGTCATGGGCTCCGTCATGAGTTGCAAGCTATTTAAAATGAAGAGAATGGGAGAGAGAAGAGAGAGGGCCGGGCGACAACACCCTAAGTGAAACAAATGACATGCTTGCAGCACCTGACCAGACAGCTCGGATTTATGGGAAGCGAAAGATGCATGAGTGTCAGTGAATTGAATTTCGCAGAGCCAAAGAAGACGGATGCAGGCGGACCAGGCTGCTTTTGCTTCCTCCGCCGTCTGATACCTTGGAGAGGTCGGGGAAAGGGCAGCGAGCGCGTCACATTTAACAGACAAACAAATACGGAGGAGTGGCACGTTGGAAAGTAGGACAAGAACAGAGTGGGCTACAGTAAAAACCCATGGGATATTCATGGATAAGAAAGACCACTCAGGATGAGGGCAGAGTGTCTAGATTACTGAGCTGGAACAATAGTCTGTTCAAGCAGCATGACAGCAGAAGGCCAGGGTGCATGTTTATATGCTTTTTTTTTTTTCCTTTTCATAGTTTCCTGCATAGCTGTTACAAATTCACCTGCTGTATGAAATCTGCTATTTTGGTCTTTCCTTCTAATACAAGCAGCTTTGCATTTTAAAGGACACTGAGGAATGGCAAAAATCTTCATGACATATTGGAAGTCCCACGCGTGACTCACTGACATGCAGTTAATCTAAGCTTCTTTGAGCTCGAGATCCCCAAAGACAGGATGCATCAGCGTTCTAATTTTATGCCTGTTTGACCTGGATGTGACTGCACACATAATCACATAAAAAGGAACTTCTTTTGGAAGTTCCTGATTCTTTACAATCCATAGTCTTAAGAATGAATAATAAAAAAAACAGTCCAACTATATTTATAATACTATTTTCAGAGAGTACCAAAACTTCTGCACAGCTCTTCAAGTGAAGGAAAAGGGCCAATTGGCTACGCAGGCTAATACTGTGTGGCTATAGATGATATCAATAAGCTGTGAAGTCTTTAGTGTTTTGTTTTTCCTTTTAAGAAACCCGGACAGTCTCTGAGCCCGTTGGTGTGGATCCTTAGTAAACTGATTATGTGCAGCTGTTCCTTCACAAATACTGTATACAAAATGCAGTTTGCTCACACTGAAAAAAAGAAGGATCACAATTTTATTGGTGTCACAGCAGAAGACTATGTTGCTGGCAGAAACTGAGCGGCTAGATTAACCAAACTGCACCTTAACATTAAGGCAGAAATAATGAAAAAATAAGCCAAACATTAATAGAAAAAAAATGGCACAGATTTTTGGTAAACACAATTTTAAATTTGATGCAGATATTTGATAGTTCTGAAAATCCAACCTGCATGGTTGTCAACATTTTTGCAAATAGAAATGGGAAAAGTATTTGTCCTAAACCCTCCTTCATTCCCATATCCTTTAAGTAAGTTCACCTCTTTGTAGTTCAGTCTTCGCATTAATGTTCTATAACGACCTCACAGCTTTATCAAAGCACCATAGTGAAATTTAAACATTTTAAGTGTCGTGAACTTAACCCAACACAGCAGACAGATCAGGGAGAAATTTGTGGAGAGCTATAAACATGTTTAGGTTATGAAACAATGGCCTGATAACTTTGGATGTCACAAAGCACCATTCAGTTCATTATCCAAAAATGTGAAGAGATTCAGGCCAACAAAGACTTGGCTGAACAAGGAGAGCACTGAGAGAAGCAGTGAGTGGCCCATGGTAACTCTGGGGGAGCTGCAGAGCTCCTCAGCTCTTGTGCAACAATATGTTAAAAATACAACTATGCGTTAAGTATTCCACATCTGACCTTTGTCGAAGACAGGGAAAAAGAAGGCCGTTGTTGAAATAAAGCTAAATCATGCTGCGGGGGATGTTTTTCTTCAGCAAGAACAGCGAAACTGATCAGATCGGATTGGAAGCTGAATCCAGCTAAATACATGGAAATCTGTTAGGATACCGCATTAGAGGCTGCAAAACGCTTGGGACTGGGATGGATGCTCACCTTCCAATAGGACAACAGCCCTAAGCATAGGGCATAGAGCAGAGCTCAAATGGAGTAGTTTAAATCAAAGCAAATAATTACGTTAGAAAGGCCAAGTCAAAGTGTACATAACTCCAAGTAAGAATTAAATTTTCTGTTCTCAGATCTACCTGAGCTTGAGCTATTTTGCAAAGAACGGTCAACATTTCAGTTTCCATGCGCAAACCATGCCACAAGTTCTTACTTTAATTTCTAAAACAAATGTTGAAAATCATGTGTCATTCCCCCCCCCCCCCCCAATTCATACCCATGAGTTGTGTTTTAGTTGTTCAGATAAAATATCAGCAAAACACGCTGCAGTGATGAAATGTGAAAAAAGCGAAGCACTATGAATAAGCAAGACATTGCGCAACGTTTTGAGTCCCAAATTTCAGGAAACTGAGCTGTGCAACACGAGTGTATTCCGTGTAATCGCTTGATTTGCTTACTTCAGTCAGTGCGCAGTGCGGATGAACTGATTAGCGATCACTGCAAGTGCCTTCACACCAGATGGGGGAAAAAAAAAGAGACCCAGGGTGCATACAGATGTGCTGATGTAACCTTTAAATCGCCTTTCAATCAATCCAACCAGCCTGTGGCACATGGCTGGCATGTCCCATCGCACCTGGATGTGCAGGCCCTCCTCGGTGGTCTTGGAACCAACTGTGTGTGTAACCTGCTATTTGACGATGAATTCAGCCTAACGGTTATGTTTTAGGGGCTGATGTCTTAAAACTACTCCTGTGATGTGCAGGAGCACAGCTTGCTTGTGTCAGTTATGCTTGCAATACTTGAGATTTCATTTGAAGCTGAGACAGCTTGTGAAGCTCAGTAAGACTTTGATCTATATTTTTGGTGTGCACAACAAAGTGAGTACCTTTGATGCCAATGCTGCAGATTTGGGCTCACAAGCTGCCTAATTTAAAGACCAGTTAAGAGAACGTTAACCCTTGGCCTGATGATAATCTACTCCTTTGATTAGTTGTGAGAATTTGAGCTAACTGTAATTAAAAAATAACCTCAGTGCAATTATTTGAAGAGATGTGGTATTTTAGGGCTTGCTGTCACATTTTAATATTAAAATCAATAATTTTACATGACATTGGTCTGATTAGCTTAACTACTCGGTATGTAACAATTTTTACAGGCCTTCCGACGTCACCTGAAGGTTTGTGCCTTACTTCTGTTACAGCTTTGGACACAATAACCATGTGGAAGAATGTGCTCTGGTGAAATGGCTCAGCCAAAGCCCAGACCTAAATTTAATTGTAAAGGAAACATACTGTTCTCAGATGTTATCCACCTGTTCCGACTGAGCTAGAGTGATTTTAGAAAGTGGAATGGGAATACTTTACTTTTCTAAGATAGCAGAGACATAAATCCAAAGCTGTACACTATTAGATCCTTTATGTTTCTGTTTTCAGTCTGTTTTGTCAACCTCAATGTTTTCTTAAGTTATGTTTCTAAAACAAGAGCAGTTGGAAATTATGAAATAAAAACAACAAAAATAAAATGTAAGAAAACAAACAGAAAAGTTTTAAGAGTAAAATGATGTTAGAAAAAAAATCCATTGGGCCCTTCAAATGAACAACACACACATAAAAAAAACAATCTTTAATTTTCCTTTTACTTTGCAGCTATGCACTACTAAAACAGGGTTCCTTCACATTTTTCATAACACAGTTCCCTGACTTTCCCTGTACTTTTTGTGATGTTCTGGTCATTTCAATGCAATGTATTGAAATTAAACCTGCCTGAAGTGTGGGTTAAACTTATCATATGTGGGTCCTACCATAGTGAAACAAAGCAATGCTAAAACTGGCTTCTGTTTGTTTGATACTGTTAAAGGGCCATTTAATTCCCTTTGCACTATTTGAACTAACTTTAGATCAGCTTTATTTCAAAATGAATAACAAATCAACAGATCAAATAAGATATAAGTGAGACTGAATGTAGATTTTTTAAGTTTGTGAAATTTTGTACCTTCATTTGAAACTGTAAGCCATCCTAGAAAAAAGCAGTTTTAGTGCTTTGGCATTTTAGCCACAGCTTAAGAACAGTTCAACCTGAATCAAAGGCTGTTCAAAGACAAAACGGGTAGCAAAATTACTTTAATAATATTTGAAAGATTCTACTTTCATTCAGCCAGTCAAAAAAAAAATAATGGTGGGTATCATATTAAAATCAAGGTGTAATTGGCTATTTAAAAAAAGTAAAGCATGTCAAATTATTGATTGAAAGTGAAAACCACTATATTTAATAAACATTATTGGACTTTAGTTTGTTTAAAAACGGAATAAGGAAACAAGTTTCGGAAAATCAAAAATTCTTTATATACTCTTTCTTTTTTACTTATCCAAAGCTGGAAAATTATAAAAGTAAATTGCAAACTTTGAGGTTGTGAAACATTTTAAGAGGTATGAAGACATAGAGTGAAGTCATCATTCTCTCTAGGTATATGAAGTCTAGGACTTGGTGATTCTTTAGGTTGTTTAAAAACTGTCTTGATAATTCAGAAGCTATTTCTAGATCACAACACCTAAACCAGGAAACAAAAAGTTGAGGTGTCACTAATCAAGATGAAGCATAAGTTGACTTGCTCTGGAAATTATTGTTCCTCTTGTCCAGAGGCTGTTGGCTAAATCGAAAAGTGTCCCAGATCTTTATTTCAGCATCTGTGACACTGTCCCAGTGGACCTCACCGAAGCAGCAAATGACGCACTGCAGTCACGGCTCTCGCCTTAGCATTCATCCCGAGCAGCTCCTTTTCTCCAGATCGATTTCGCTTCATGTTGCATCTCAAACAAAAGAATCTGATCATTGGATAAACCTAACAATGTTTGTGGCTTTCACGGTTTACCCCTGCAACTTTTGTGTTATTAAAATGGATGCAAAATAACACAAAGGTCTATATCCATGATGTTTTACAGTAAGTGCCCTTGCTGGCAGTACATGTGCATAATAGTAAGCATAAGGGCTAGTTTGGCCATATCAACTGCCTGTATGCACTGGACAATTTAAACCAATCTGAATATGCTTTTCTAAAGGGCATCCTTAAGGAAAGTCAAGTTAAAAAAACAACCATTTTGATGGTGAAAACAGGCCTTGAAGTGACTTATAATACAAAGGGAAAAAAAGGTTTCTAACTTTAAGAAAAGTCAACAAAGTGCAAAATATTCAACATTTCTGTAATCATGAGTCATGATTAACCATCAAAATCAAAGAAGGCTTATCTCGACAGAGATCGCTGTTAATACCAACTCAAAAATCAGTAGGCCAGGAAAATGGACAATACATCTACTAAAACAATAAGCAAACAAATTTCAATTTTTTAGTTGGTGCTAATTCAATATAACAGGCTGTTATAGATTCTCAGTCATCCTGGACATGATGATCCTAAGTGATAAAGACGAACGCAAAAGGACTTCTTTTGTTTGTTGAAGACATTTCCCCTCCCGACCAAAAGGCTGCTTCAGTTATAAACTGAATAAAGTCATATATTTTTTACAATAAACATTTTGCTAACAGATGAAAAATGCAGCCTACATTAGGTATGGCTAATTAAAGCAGCACTAAGTCATTTTTGAGTGGCGCTCCCTCTACATCACCTTTTTAAAATAGCACTGTTGTAAACGTTGACTGCCCTTGACTTACCGTCACTCTCAAAGCAGCGGGAAGACACATATCACGACATAATGTCCAAAGCTGGGGAGTATTGTACATTATCAAATGTATTTTTGATTATATATATATATATATATATATATATATATATATATATATATATATATATATATATATATATATATATATATATATATATATATATATATATATAGGGGGACAAGTGGATAATGACATTGAAACCAGGTGAGTAATCAGGAGATAATGTGAAGCAGGTGGGATAGAAGGAGTACAGAGAGACTAAGGAAGGGAAGCTAATCAAGACGAAAGGAGTTGTTAGTGATACAAAGAAACACTAACCCAAGGGGATAACAATCAGAGATCTAAGAGAGAAAAAAACTAGAATACCCAATTAATAGAATACACGAAATAAGTAAGAAGGAATGAACCAATAAAATGACACCCAGACAACATAAACAACAACAAAATGATGAAAACACAAACAGCAAAAGCCATAACAGTCACAACATTGTGCATTTGTTTGATTTTCTTTGTAGTTAAGGGTTTCCATAGCTTATGGAGCCAGAAAAACATAAAATTGTTAAAATCTCAAGTATATATCTGCAAATTGCTTTTCCGAAAGCTTTGTATTTCACCATGTTTCTATTTATTTTGGTTCTGATCTGATTTTGGGACAGTTAAATCTTATGAAATATGACAAATTGTGTTGGCCTGTGTGTGTGTGTGTGTGTGTGTGTGTGTGTGTGTGTGTGTGTGTGTGTGTGTGTGTGTGTGTGTGTGGTGGATGGTTGAGAGTGGAGTTGGATGAACACCGGTTTAGGGGATAAACTGAGTGCTCAGCTCTGTTGTGCATGACTGTCATGATCCCCAGGTCTTTGACTATTTTTAGGTTCCTGTGGAACCATGCAGTTCTGTTTATGTTTTCACATTTTAATATTATTTATTTGTAGATACAGTTCCTGAAGTTAGTTAGTTTTCTGTTCATTATGATTTTAGTAGTTTGTTCTTGTTTCTGTTAAATCCTTATTATCCTGCCTGTATGTGCTCCATTTATTCCAATTTTCTGCTGAAATCGGATCTTTTTGAGGTGGCCGTTCATACTACTATTAAACTATCATTCTGCTGTCTGAACAGTTCAAGACCGCAAAGCCACCCGCATATACGTGGATAATAGAAGGAGACGTCACACAGCAGCGCACTGTTTGCAGATGTTATGGTGAATGTAATTGTTTCTAGAAGTGTTCAATAAAGGTTTGCTACAAAAAAAAACTTGAAAAGAAAGAAAACAACACAGATACCAGCCGCCATCTCTCCTTGTTATTATTAGAAAGCTGTTGAGCAATGGGAGCTGATAATGTTAAGACCACCTCATAGCAAGATCAAGGAAGGTAAAAAGAAAGCAGTACAGCTGGACAGTGTGGATGTGTAATGAGAGACAGGAGAGTGATGGGAAGACAGATTAAATGCGACATGATCGTTCAGACAGAGGATGCTTTGAAAAAAAAACCTGACACATACCCGATTTAGTACCACATATGGAAGTGGCACAGATCGGATTTTTTGGGGGGTAAAAAGATCGGAATTGGGCCGTTCACACTGCCGTGAAAAAGACGGATATGAGTCACATATGGACAAAAAGATCAGATTTGGGTCCCTGTAGTTTGAGCGTAGCCTTGGTCCCTATTGATAAAGTCAGTTCAGTCCCACTCATTGTCAGGTCCTCCGTTCTGGTTCCCTTCCTGTCTTGCTCCTGTTCCTTGTTTCGCGTGCCTGCCTGTAAGTTTTATTATTCATTTGTTCAATAAACCACCTTTTACCGCACCATGCGACTCCTAAGCTCTTGCCTGCACATCTGACAATGACATGATGTGACCTGAATTGATAGATCCTTACTCTGATGCAAGATCTGAGCCTTATGATCAAGTTGTTGACATCAACATTCATCTGAAGAAGAGAACGGACTGCCCAGCTGGAATCATTTTATATAAATAAACTTTTTTATATCCAGTCATTTTAACTTTGTCTCACATTATCTATTGTAAAAAGCATGCATACACTGTTTGCTCAGGCCACTTCTTTAGGATATAACACTGACCTTTGTGTGGACAGGGGGTTGAACAGAGAGGAGCTCCTTGTACAACTGAATCTGAGTCTTCATTAAATTCCCCAATGGAAAGAAGCAGTATGGTGAACTGATTGGCAATACAGATTTTTTTTAATTCAACATGACCCCTGATTAAAATCAAAACAACACTAAGCCACCTAGTGTATTAACGTTATTTACAAAGGTAAAGAAAAAAAAACAGATTTCCTTATTGTAGAGAAAGAGCTGATAATTGAATAATTTCTTTAAATGGGTTTGGTTGTCAGCGTTAGACTAGCGACCTGTCCAGGGTGTACCCGCCTCTCGCCCATTGACAGCTAGAGATAGACACCAACACCCCTCGTGACCCCAACATGGATAGGCGTGTTGGAAAATGGATGGATGGGTTTGGTTGTCTAAAGGGGGTACAAACTGATACATGCCCAGTAGGAAACATCTTGGAACAGAAAGTCCTATTTGGTGGCTAAGCAAATTGGATAATCAGGTATAAAATGATCAAGATGGCAAAAGGGTTGGGGTTAAAGCAAAGGGTAGAGATGACCAGCATCCCTCGTGCTTTTTCAAAGCAGAAAAATCAGACACTTGTTTTTGTAATAAGGACAAGAATGACAAACATGATCTCAAGTTTCCAGATACATGTGTAACTGTCCAGTCATGATAAAGAAAGGATGATATACTGTTATTGATTAATCAGGAGTACCCAGCGGAAAGGACAGACATCAATCTGTGTGCAGTCAGTCATAATGAGACGCGCAACCTCGCTGCAGCCCTCATCTTCCAGAAGCCATTTTAGGAGTCCGTAAATCAACCGCGGGACGTCAGTAAGAGATTCACTGATTATCAGATTTGTCAGTGGAAGTGTTCTGCAGCTGAGATTGGGGTTGATTTAACCGATTCAAGGAGAAAACACGACGAGGACAAGGTGCTGTGTTTTTCTCTCTAGCTCTCTGACCTTGAGGACTGATTGCTAAAAAGCTGTGCACATCTCAAGTGAGTAGGGCTAATCCTTAGGATTCACAGGTGAGACACGTGTAATTACGCTGGCTGAAAAAGTAATCAGCACACTATGAGCACTAATTTACATTATGCACACCCATTTTTCAGGGCAAAAAGTCTTCATTTTGGAACAGTTTCACTTTAACCTTGATAAAAACAAATCTGTGCAGCCAAAGACAATGCATTATTATAGGTGTTTTACTTTGCAGAGGCAAAATGTATAAATTTCACATGACGATTGAACTAAACGACTGAACTAAAATGTACTGGATGTTGGAGATTTGAGGCTTGATTCAAAATCTTTATCTTCTTTATCTCACCAAAAGCCTAATGCAACGGAAGGTTTTGAAGTAAACCTCTCCGCTGAAGAGGTCAGCTTTCTTTCCGACCGTCCCCACAGAGTTAATCCGTTGCATTAAAAATGCCGAGTGGAGTTCAACACGACACCCATAACAACCCTAACTCTTTATTTTCTCTTTAATGTAAGCCAGCAGCAAGGGGAAATTCCTTTGAAGAGCTGGAAACATTACTGTATTTTTGCCGACGGCTTTTGAAGCGCTCAGGCATTGGCAAGTCCGTGAAAATAAAGCTTACTCATCTCTGTCTCTGAGCTGTGTGTTGGCTGGTGTGAGATCACTCACTTCCTCTTTTTTTTCCTGTCCTTACTATTCGCACATACTTAATTGCCACTGTGTGTCACTTTAACCTAATAAGATAGCTCACCCCCACCCCTCCCGCCCTCTCCATCTACTAGTTGTTCCGAAAAAAGGTCTCTGTGTCACTCTCTGCTTCCTTCAGTCCTCTCCCTCTCCTCCTCCCCCCATCGCTGTGAGGCAGCTGAAAGCTCTTTAAAGATGCCCGGGGGCTTAACCACTTTGACATTATTACATGAGCCTGACTCACTCAAACCAATCTCAAGCTAATTGAGAAGCTTACGTCTTTGCCACAGCTGCTTTCAGAGGAAGTGGGGAAGCTCCCAGTCCACTGTGCTGTCTGACTTTAGTTTAAACAGACCTGATTTGCTTCTGCTACATTTCTTTAATAGAGATGTACCTTATGATACCAGTTAGAATTTATTCTGCAAAGTAGCAATAACTTGAGGGGATTTTTACATGAACTGAGCGTTAAATATTGAATTTGAGCTCTACAGTTTGGTTAATGTAATCAGAACTCAGATCAGCTCACAGAAAAGTTAAATTCTTATTAGCTAAGTAAAATAGTGCTAATATAGCAAATACATTTTATATGGTAGGACACAGAATACCTGATGGTTGTATGCACACATTCACTGACATTTAACCCTCCTGTGGTCCTTTGAATGAAAGTTCAGTACTCTAAACACAGTCTCTGCATGTCCCCCAGCGATAAAATAATTCTTAACTGAATTAGTCAGAAAATATGTCAGACGGCCATGCTGTTGGAGCCACTTTAAGCTTTTAGCATGTTGAGTTAAGATAATCTTCATAGTTGCAGACAGAAGGCCAGAATAGTGTAACATGAGATTAATGTTATTATCAAGTGACATTTGGGTAGCATTTGCATCAATTCTGCATCAGTGGTGTGTATGTGGGTATAAGATAAATTGTATATTATGTCTATTATCCAATGTCTAAGTCATAAAACTTTTTAAGTCCATGTGAAAAGAATCTATGGCAGCCTTGGGTAGGTGGGGATGAAATTATGTGTGGGTATTAGATGCACAGCTGGCATTATTAACTCAAGGTTTAGAGCTTTGGGTGTTATAGAAACACATGTGAGATATGATGTAGAATAAAAAGGGTATTATATAAAATGTCATTTGATAAGATTTGACAACTTGTTCTACAGGCATTATTCCAACAGCTTCTACATAAAGTAGTTTACTAATTCTGCGACATACACCTCAAACGGTTGACATGTTTAAGAAAAATACATATTAAACTGAAATTGTGAATAATAATTCTAGACAGAAGGATAATAGGTCAATCAGAAATTTCATGAGTTTGAGAAATTCGTCTTCTACTTTTAAAATTACCAGACACCAGTGACAACGTTGAGTGCTTTTTCTATTCTCTGAACCACTGAAAAGAAACTGAACAGGTCGGCACTGACATGCACTGACAATCTGTTGTAAATCACTTTTATCTTGATTTTTACATTAGTTGATTTAAAATAGTTATCACTCAACAGAGGTCCTGCAAGTTGTCATATGTATTTTCCAAAGTATGCTGCCTTAGTTTCCATATTTTCTGTTTCTGCAGCAACTTTATGCCCTCAAACAAACAACTTTCAGGATGTGAAGACAAATGGATAAGCAGGGAACAAAACAAAGCAATAGAGGAGGACAAAAATAAACCCTTAATGAAAAATCAAGGAACAAACTTTGTATGGCTAGAAAGTCTTTCTGCATCAGCTAACGGTAAGACGCAGCCAACAAGGTAGGTAAGCTCTGGAGCATCTTTTGACATCTTCTTCTCCCTTTCTATTTTTACCATTGCAGATAAAATGAGAGAAGTATTCTCTGAAGCTTCTGCTCAACAAGGATGAGATGATCATTGCAGATTTTTCAAAACCAAAGCCTGACTCATATTTCCCAGACTGCTCGGTCTCCTCTCACATTTAATATAACTGTGCGGCTGTGACACAAAATGTGATAGCACCGCTTCCTGTGCCAAGTACACAGTGTGCCTCTGCTGGGGGCGGGGAGACTGTAGATGAGGGAAACTGTCTTGTCTTAGCACCTATATTAAGGTCTAAAGTCAGCACTGATGGTGGTTGTTCAATGAAATACCAGCAAAGAAAGAAAAACAGCGAGCAAAGAGCTCAGATTGAGTATAATTGCTGCAAATTAAGCACAGTCTCCTTGTTGTGAGCCTTTGCTGGATCCTTCTGAGCTGCCACATAAAATGGGACGTCCCTTTGGTGACGGGGGTTGAGGCCTCACCAGCACAGAGGAAAAAGTATCTTTCACGATCCATAAGCATTGCAAGGCGAAATAAACAGCACATACGCTTAAGCAGAAGAGCTTGTTGTAGATTAAACTGGCGTTGTAACCTTTTAAATGCAAAGGATGGATACACTTCACATGATTGTTTTTGGTCCAATGTGGAGCTAAATATGGAGTTAGTCAGACAAATCCTGTTGAAAGCCTCAGAACCTGGACGAGACACTAAAAGGATGTGGATTCAGCTTGCTTGGCTGCAATGCAAGCACAATTAAGCCTAAAATTATTCACAACTGTGGTTAGGTTTAAAGTAGTGTAGTAATCAAGACCACATAAGCCAATGCTGTGTAAAGACCAGGACAATGAGGTAGAGGAGACCAAATCCCAGAGGCCATTTTCAAGAGCCTTGCTTTAATTATGTAGATTAAAGCAACAACTACAGAAAAATTGCCCGTCATTGCTTTTTAGCATTATAACCTCTAACAGGGCTCCAGACCAGTTGGTTGCACTGGTTGGATGTTTCCATCCAATTGTCATGAGAATTTTGGGCAGACTTTTAAAATGTTGCAAACGTTTCCAGGAATATGTTTCAATCGGGCAAGATGTAATTATTCTGTCATGTCAACTACTTCTGGTGATGTTACATGCTGTCTGGAGATGCAGGGATAGAATGATAAAACAGTAAATGGCTTGTAAAGTGCTTCATCAAGTCCAACGACCCCAAAGCATTTTACACTACAGTCAGTCATTCACCCATTCACACCCTGACGGTGGTGAGCTATGTTAGTAGCCACAGCTGCCCTGGAGCAGAGTGGTTTGCACATTAACTCTATTTACAAAATCAAAAAACCTACCACAAGCAAGTGTAAAAACCTTTTTTTTCCAAATCTGAAGAAGTTATTTTGAATGTTGCCGTTTCCATCAACCTTTTCTCATGCGACATATGATGGCAACATGGTTGTTAACTGACCTAGCATTAGTTGCCAGCAGAGTGAGCGGGGGTGACAGGTGAAAGATTTAAATCCCTTGTAGTTATTCCTTTGTGCGTGTTTGACTGACAGAAAAACAACATTTCACTCTATTTGCACCAGAAAATGCTTCCAATCTGTCGTTTTCTAATACCTCTCGTCTTCTCAGCTTCTGTACATACATAATCGGTACTAAATCAAGTGTTAATGATTAGATGAGTTGTGAGCTTGAGTTGCAACATCATTGCTCATAATTCTGGGATAATTGTTTAGTCTGAACTAAAACTTGAAACCTAGATTGGGTAACTTTTGAGGGGTTTGGTCTCCTGAAATTATGCAGCAGTTTTAATTGGAAAAGGAGCAAAACGTACACTGTAAAAAGCTTTATAAATTTACAAAAAATCTCCAATCCAAATAAGGGTTAGGGGAGGGGAGGATTAGATAGAATACATGAGGATATTCCCAGAATTCCAATATATGTGACCATAAATAGTTCTGGATGTTCCAAATTCCTTTTATGCTAATTGTGCCAACACACCGTTTCCACAACGTCTTAGAAACTGAGCCAGGTAGTTTTTTCAGCAGTCTGGTTTCATGTTGCAAAAGTTGTAATAAACAGACAAAACTAGGGTGTAAAGTCTGACTTTTTTTTATTATCCAAAAATAACTTCAATGAAGGCACTGGAAATAGCACTGAAAATGAGCTTTCTTGTTGACGCCGTTATATTTAGACTTAGTTTTGTGGTCAGTAAAGTGGTAGCTTTCTGAATTGAAGGCTGAATCTTCGAGTACAACTTGTTTGTGAAGACATTTAACCAAGTACCTCAGTATCCAGAATAGTAGATAATAGTGACGGGAAAAAGTACAACACCCCATTATTCACTTCTTTCAAAACAAATGTTCACATGCTGATGTTTAAATGTCATTTTATGTATTTCTGGAAAACAAAATGATACAATTACAGGAAAAACAGCCAATTAACCTTGTTTTACTGGCTAGTGTTTCCTCCTATGGCTGAAATCATTTTCATGATGACATCTAGCAGTCTCTGACATCGGTCTGAGGAAAGCCTGGTCAACTCTTCACTTGCAGCTGGGAAAAGTTTGAGTAGTTTCTTTGATGTTCGGCTTGTTTCAAAGCACCCCACAGCATCTCAGTGAGATCAAGACCTGGCTGGGAGTCAGCTCAAGTCCTCCCATTTCCTAATTATCCGGTCCTTGGTGGTTTTACTGCCATTTTCTGGTCCAGTGTAATCCTCCAGGGTCCATTTACGGCTCAGATTTAATTGTTTTGCAGATGGTCTCACAAAATATGGCATACATACTGTGTATGCAAGTCTTTCCCAAACATTTGCATATATCCGCCTCAGGATCATTAATTTCACAACATGCACCGATAAAAATGCTGTTCATTCGTTTGACTAAGTAACATGCTACAGATGGTTTACCAACAAAGAAAGTGGATGCATAAACTCAATTTTAACTGATAGACTGCTCATTCAAGACGAATGCATTTCACGTGTAGTTCTGAGCATTGTCTTGTTGAAAAGAGCCTGAAAAGAGGTTTGAAAGAGAAAAGATTTTCTTGTCTTACAATAAACTACTTCAATGCGTAAAGTTGTCAAGTTTGTGAAGCAAATCAAAACAAGCCAACATCTGAATTTCAATTCAAAACATGCAAAACTGGAAGGGAATCTATCCATGATGCAGAGCACGAGCATGAGGGTGGCACGTTGGCACGGTACATGCATTTCTAACCAGGTGTAAAACTGACTGAACTTGAGAGTAAAAACTTTGTTTATGGCCTGGATTTTATCTGTAGTTTTTAGTCAGGAAATTGAAACAAGTCTGGATGAGAAGAAAAGGAAATCAACAAACAACAGCTGTTCAAAGAATGAGATTTTTACTGAGTCTGTTATATCTACTTGCAAACACTAAGCCATAACTATAAAACTGCCGTAGTGACTGAGAAAAAAATTATGTTCTTGATCAAACATAATCTGATTAATCAAATAAGACAGTCATAATATTCAATTGCATCTAAATCTCCCCTCATTATCCCCCTTAAGCCTTTTAAATGACGTCATTCACCAGGAAGACAAATGAGTGTACACAGACTTTTCCCAGCTATTGTGACAGAGATGGATGTTCATTAACAACCGCTAAGGGCTTTAACGCTTCAGGCAACATGAACACAGGATTTACAAGACAACACACAATCAGAAATGTTTTCAACTGTTCAAACATTGAATATGAGGGCCAATACAGAGGAGGAAAAAACAGAGAGTGAGCATTTATTAACCAGGAACCAAACTTTTCAGCCTATAGCAAAAGCCCTGTGTTTTTCTGTTTAAATGCTATTTTTTGCTGTCCTTTTCCTCAGGGTTAGCTGTCCGCCTCAGGCCAATATGATGCATTCAGCTGTCTAAAATATAACACCTAAAACTTATATGTGAGGACATGCAAACACAGAATGCAGACGAGTCCTTTTTCATAAAGGTGGAATCAAAAAATGTGACATATTTTGTATTTGGGCTCTAATTTTTGTTTCTTTGGTCTTAAACAGATGTGAGCATCCTCACAAACATGAGCAACAACATGCTCTAGCAGTCTGCTTCAGGCTTCAGCATTTTTTTTTCTTTTTTTTTTGCATGGCCAGATGGGATGCTTAACTCACACACACCAAAAAAATAAAATAAATAAATAAAAAAAACCCACTCACGCACATAAAAATACCAGATGTGCTTCTTCACTCCCATGCAACAGACCACTGGAGGTCACGGTCAACTGTGGCTCAGACAAAGCCACAGAAAACAAACAAAAATTGCCATGCTCATTTATTTCGGTGAGTGTGCTGTGGTATTAAACTTCCCATCCGTCCAACAATCTAAAGTCAGATTTGTAGCGAACAGCAGGTGGTTTTAAACCCCTTAACCAGACGCAGGCACGCGTCGCATTTCCGGAAAGGCTCAAACTTGCCGTTCTGGCGGGTCCACAGAGATTTTTGTGTATGACTGGGAGGGAAAGGATGGATTTAGGCTAGAGGAGAGAGTTACACAACAGCGGGAAAAGACGAGACACCAATAAGAATGGAAATCAGATGATTTCAGAAAGCTCAAAAAGGAGGAACATGGACTGTGATCCAGTGCTCTTAGTTTGATAAATCATTCTCTTGATGAGCATTTGAGCTCGACATGATGAGAAGCAGAGGAACTCTCAGCAGGATAATGTGGTCCGTAACATTTTTCAAAAGCTTTTCACATTGCTTGACATGCAGACATCCTCAAGTGACGTGTCGATGATGCAAAAGCTTTAGCTGCCCCCAGTTGATGCGGCCTTAATCTCATCTCCTCCCAGCCCTTCCAGGATCTATTTACCATTTAAGTCCATTAGCCTTATTGCAAAAAAAACCCCAGCCTCAGAACGCAAACTGAGATACAAAGTACTCTTAGCAAATGTACTTGTTGATTACATTTGTAGAAGACCTCCCACATGTCCAATGTTAATGAATGCAACCTGATGCAAAGTAATGCAATGTATTAGCTATGTACTTTCTGATAAGCTTCTTTATTTAAAATCTCTACATAAAGTGACATGCTGATAAAGCTAAAGTTAGCCTTGCATGGCAGCTGCAGGGGCTTAATCTGAACCCTTTATACCTTCTGGAGGATTACCAGTTCATGACGTCTTCAATGCATTTTTATAATTACTATTCTCGGACCAGATACCTCTTTTAGGAAGAATTAAGAAACGGCAAACACAGCTGGTCAGACAGTTTGAGACAAGTGGGGGGGACATGAGACACAATGAGGATAATAACATGGTGCTCTGTTGGAAATCAGAGCTTCATCCTGACACTACTGGGTCACTTATCATGTCCTACTTTATTTGAGGGGCAAGGGATATTTTTAAAAGCTTTTTCAAAGCTGACACCAGGGACACAACTGTGTCCAGACCAAAAGAAAAAAAGGATCAATCCATGTTTAGCCTAACTTAATGTGGCAATGAGGTTAAATTAAACATGACTGGGATCAACAAGGTAGAAAGTGTTACTAACTACTAACTAAATGGCGACAGAAAATGCAGCACGATTAAGTATCTTGAGCTCTTTCTTGGATGTTAATCTCAACCACAGTGACTGATCTATCCAAAGCAGGGGTCACCAACCTTTCTGAAACTTTATTGGTGTTGTGTCATACAAAGGTACTGAACTACAAGTGTCAGAGTTCACCTTAACTTTATATAAAATAAACATATTTTTCATGCTTTGTTTTAGATATTGTCATTTTCAAATACATATAATGCAAGTGTGAATAAACAGCAAGACTAATGGAATAAAATTAAATTTAAGAAGCAGCTAATTGTTTTTTTTTTTTTTTTTTTTAGAATAGGCTCGTGGGCGTCACATGTGGTCTTCGAGGGCTACTTGGTGCCCCCGTGCACTTTGTTGGTGACCCCTGGTCTAAAGAGAACCATCAACTTTGTCAATGCGGGAGAGAAGAGTATCCTTCGAAACAGACCAGCAAGCCACTGGCAGCTCAGGGTGGATCTTGGACTTCAGCTACGGATTTCTGGGTAAAAAACCTTGATACTCCTAAATCCAGGGATGACCACCGCTTGTGATTCCAAGATATCAAACATTCTCTTTTTCTGGCACATATCCACTATTCACGTTCTCTCTGGGGCATCCGGGGGTTAATAGACTATTGAAAATTTTGTGGACTAATACGCAGGTAATTAGACTGAATGGTACGATGCGTGGAATACAACCTTTCTTGAGTTTGTCGTCATCCCTGAGCCGCGGCCTGGTGGGTGGTTCTTCTCCGCTCACAGATGGAACAGCGGGGCAGTGCAGCTGCTGCTGCTGGCTACCTTTAGGGAAGGAACGCCTTCCCGCCATCCTGGTTGGGATGAATGAGTGGAAGAGTGCATCGTATGCAGAGCTGCATAAGAATTTCTGTGTATGACAGAGGTGCCATAGATCTCGTAGCTCACATGGACACAAAGATATAAAGTCTGGGCGAGTTGAATGAGTTTGTTCTTCCACCCAGTAAAAGGGTTAGGGCGCAATACAAGCGAACCAAATATTTTGAGATTTCTTTTTGTTATTACTGATCTCATTAATTACTGTACTTAGTAATTAATAATTACTGTATTAATAATTAGTGTATTTTGTCTGAATTTAGTAATTCAGACAAATAAGTACAAGAAGGGGAGGATGAAGAAAAAATTAAGAAGAAGAAGAAAACTAAAGACAGGGGGTATAATTTTTGTTTGTTAAATGGCTGATTTTCATTTTATTAGTATCGTAAAATGAAAATATAAGAATACTTGTTTTCTCACAATGTTATTTCAGATGTTTGTTTTATTTGTCCAGTATGACTCAAAAACTCAGCCATTATTGTTACAGGTTGATTTTCTAATTCATAGGAGGAGGTTTTTTTCTATCATTATTTATATCTAGAGATTGTAAAGTAATTTTAACACTTGTTAACTTTGAAAAGCTTATCTGATGTATTTTGCTTACATATGTTAAAATTATAAGTCCTCTTTAAGTAAATAGAGTATCATTAAAGTGCTTCACAATTAGGCTGAGTGTCTCGTTTATTTATTTTTTTTGCAAATCAAAGTATGGTCACCCTATCATGCTGAACTAACCTTACCTAGCTAGGAGTGAATGTGTAAAAGATGGACACAACGTACCAGAACCTGACTGAGGAGTGTTTGAAAATCCAATCAATGTAAGATGCCAGAGTTTTAATGTCCAGTCAGCAGGAAAACACTTTACCAGACGGTCAAGAGTGGGGGCAACAAAGAAGCAGGCCATACAAGTAAACACCAAAGTTACAGAAGCCCATTTTCCATCAAACCGCTGAATGATCACTCAGGTGCTTTGACTTTAAGCATGGTACTTTGACAGGAGGCCATCTGTGGAATAAATTCATTTGATAAAGTGCCTCGCTATTAAACTTTTCATTACCAACTTTTCATAAAATCATAACAAAGTGCATCCAATTAGAAATAACAGCAACTCAGCCACAGAGTGGAAGGCCACATGGATTCCAAGCTGATGAACAGGGCATGAACTGGTGAAATGAAAAGTGTGGAGGCAACGGTGAACACGGCAACTGGACTCTAGAGCAATGGAGATTTTATGTAGGGAGTGACAAATCGTGCTTCTCTGTTCTCTCTCTCTGGGTCAGAATTTGCCAATGCATTTGGGATAATTTAATTTATGTAGGGACAGTTTGGGGATTCCTCCTTCCAGTTCCAACATGTCTGTGTAGTGGCACACCAAGCAAGGTTCGTAAGGACATGGATGATCCAGTTTGGTGTAGAGGAACTTGACTGGCCTGCACAGAGCACTGGTTTCAACCGGAGAGAGCATTTTTTGTGCAAATAAGTTGAAAACGTGAGGACAGATAAGAGACATGTTAACAAATATGCAGATAACGGGATAGCTGTGGTTTTTCTTGATCTCCAATGCCTTGTAAAATAACAATGGTGTGTGCAACTGTAAACTTTCGGAATTCACAGTACATTGTTAGAAAGATAAATAATATTTTTTTCCCCGACATCCAGGAGACCATGCTGACTGGTTAACACAACACTGGGAAAAACAAAAACAAAAATAGACAAAAGCTTTTTGTTGCACTGCTTCCTGCACGTATCATTAATATAAAGATCTCAGGCAATATGAGTTTCTCTCACAGAGTTCATCAAGTTGTTTTTAATACCCAAAATAATTTGTCTTCCGTATCAGTTGTTTTCAGAGAGGGAAATTGGACTATTTCTCATAGTTTAACCGAGCTCCTGCCTGATAATTACGAATTAGATGACTGCAGTTATCTTGGCATGAACTCATTCACTCACAGGAAATAGATCCTCTCTGCCTAAGCAGGGACACCAAATAAATCATAAAATAAATTCTGTCTCAGACCTGAGCTGTAATAAGTCTATTAAAACAAGACCGTGAGTGGATAAAAACAAATAAACTCATTTCTGTGTCAGCTGTTTCTCCGTTCCGTTAAGCTGGATAGCTTCTAAAATTGTAAACAGTGGTAGAAGGCAAATTTAATTGAATATTTCTGCTAAGGTAAAAATATAATTAGCTTTTTAAACACATGACCTTGCCTGCAAGATGAATTCTCACAGTATTTTTGTGTTCACAAACACATCAGAATCCATCTTATGCCTCTCCGGCTTCAACAGTTGGGGTCCGAACCAAAAATGATTCGGACCAATCACGTTGCAGTACTATCGTTTAAGGCGGGAACTGATGAGCGCACAGCCGAACCAAAATAAACATGGCAGCGCAGGTGGGACACGTGTAGCTGCTGCTATCACGTTTGGTTTGTAAGAATCCACAATTTCATCTTTGAAAGAAGAACAGCAAGAAGAAGTGTGTTGACTACCTTCCCTTTTTGTGTTTTCTCATGATGCCTGCTGCTTACATTATAAAACCAACCTTTAGTAAGCGGGCAATAGGTGTCACTTCGCTCAATCAGCTCGGAGAGCTAGTTTGTTTGACTCTTGTGTTTTGAGAGGATGGACGAAAACACTAAGCCAATACAGGTGTAAAACATTTGGTTAAAATTTGACTTTTTTTTAAAACCTTTTGCACACTATCCTCACTAAAGAGGTTCCAGAGTTGATCAAACAGTTGAAGCAGACTTTTGGGTAAAGTCAGGTGAGTACATTTATACCGTCTGCTAAGACATTCTTTGCACATTACTGATACTATAAGACTTGTAGTAATTGAAATATATAAGAGCATTTTCCCACATAAAAAGTACCATTTAACATTTTCACACATTTAACATTTGACACTATGATGAAGGATTACATGCAATAAAATAAAAAATAAAGGAAGAAAAATGATTAACTTGCATGGTCTTGTATTTTATCTCTCATGAGAGACTTCCATGTAACTGCGGGTAACACTTAATCAAACAAAGGCTACAGTTTGGAAGATCAGAAAAACATCAATGTTTTGAAAGACAATTGTATGGTTTTCAGAGAGATACTACATTTTAGCTAAAGAAAGACTTTATAGAGCGTAGATCAAATTTGATCAAATTTTAGAAAGCTGAGTCTCTTCAGGGAAGAAGCAGTTTGCACTTTCAGTATTTAGAAATGAGTCTCAAAGATTTTTCATAAATGAAATGATGTCATTTCACCAACTTAAACCATCCTCAGCTCATTGTGTTGAGCAGGAGGATAAAAACTTTTGGTTTCAAAACAACAGCAACAATTTAAATGGATATGATGGAACACATGGGAAACTCCCGCTGTGCTTGTCTGTCTGATCTGGCCCCAAATAAAAATGGTTCTGTTTTTAAGGACCATCACATTCAAGGGATTTAACATTTCTACCTTGGGATGTTACTGTCTTTTACGTTGAAAGGTTCCCCTTGCAATGTAATTATTGTGGTGACTCAGATGAAATGTCGAAGTTAAAGAAAAGCTAAACAAACTCACCAGCTCATTGCCAGGACTCATGAACTATGCTCCTCCCTGTGATCCTTATCAAAGCGAGCAGCTTATATCTGTCTGAGGTTTTACTGTATTAATCTTGTCAAATGGATTCAGAGAGCACAGATATTGCAGACCGACATGAGGCTCAGGACAGAAGACCAGATGGCTACACAGACTGGACAGAGGAACAGGGAGCACTCATCCGCTATAAAGAGGGGGCAAAGAAGGGCATTTGTCACACCGAGGGCAGGAAGTAAGTAAGATAAAAGAAAAGTTCAGGAAGAGAAACAAAGAGGTTCTTGCAAGAGCGAGATGTCAGTGATGCTTCACAAAGGGAAACAGGAAAATGACAGATCGTGACTTCTGCCGGCATCAGCCCTTAGATGTTACGTTGTAGAGCTTCCCCGTACAGCTCAGCTTTCTACCATTACATGCGGCAAAAAACTCAGCTCCCTGCTGAATTATGCATACTGGTGGGGGAGGAGGCAGCTGTTGAGTTGGAGGGGAAAAAGGAGACATGGAGAAAATTGCAGGAACAGAACAGGTATATCTATTACAAAGAGAAAGGGCTGTAGCAGTTGCCTGGAAGATGACATAAGCGAACGTATACCAGAGGCGAGTGTAGTGGTCTATGTAATGCGACACTCAAATCTTTCACGATATCCTGACCGCGGTGGAAAAGCAGATCTAGAAGCAATATTTAGGAAATATTTCTAAGTATTACACATAATTAAATGAAAAACACATTGTTAACAGGAGAGCCTCGTGGTCAACGGGCATATAGCTCCCCTTTTAGTTAGTCGTACTAGTGGGAGAGGCGACTTTCTTTGTAGTTGAAATAGAAAATATATGACTGCATATTCCCAGATTTTCACAACCTGTTACACTGAGTTGATTTTTGCCACTTTAGCCGCTGGTTGTGGTATCTTATGTTCAGTTTGTACATTTTTTTTTTACATTTAGTGGATATTTTTGAGTTTACCTCTTTCTTCAGTGCTGTAGCTTCCTGTCTGCATTTGGGACCACATCAGCCATCATCTACCAGCGCAGAAGGATCTGGCCACTGGGATCCGGCAGAACCCTTCGGAGGATTTTCAGAGACTGAGTGTGGTGGTGGGAACATATGTTGACAGGGTGACTCAGCCTTGCACTCCTTGAGGGATCGATCCTAGGTGCAGCAGCTCATTGAGTCTCTGTCTATATTTAGGTCCACAATAACAATTAAGTATAACTTAGCAAATTTAGCAAGATAATGTAAGCCCAAATGTCTTGGTGTGTGGTAGAAAACAGTTTCTATCACTGTGCTTTCTCTCCTTTCAGTTTTAAACACCTCCGTTATGCTGAAAATAGGTACAGCAACACTAATTCCTCTTCATTCAGCAACAACAAAAAGTGTTGTTGTCAGTGCAGCCTGGCAGCACTTAGCCTTGGTGTGTTGACTGATTGGGAAAAGATCACATTTTGAGTTTGCGAGTGGCTGGTCACTGGTCAGGGCCAATTAAGCTGAAAATTAGACGTTTCTGGTCACCAGCCAATCTCTCTGTGCGTCACAGCCTTCCTGCTATCTGCTGAAGTTCGCTCTGAAATATCCCATAGGGGAACAAATTGACGTGATGTGGAAGACGGCTCCTGTTTTTGTGTCTGAAAAAGGCAGACAAGAAGTGCAAAAGTACAATATAGCAGGGGAGCAAAAAAGACCAGCAGCCGTGAAAGTCCAGCCCTTTGTTGTAGTAGCTGTAACAATCAGGTGGGATACAACCGTAGAAAATACAGTCCCTATTTAAACAGCGTCTTACACAACTCTCCTATAGAGAAACATTTGACCAATTTTGGTATATTCCAGCCTTTTCTGTTTCTGTAATTTACCGTTGATTTAATCTTATTTTATGTGATGTATCTGCACAAAATGATCTAAGTTGGTGAGGTTAAATATATATAAAAAAGAATAAAAAAACTAAACTGTAAATTGTCATATGTGCATATGTATCCAACCCCTATGCTATGAAGCCTCATAATCAGAGTGGCAGCCTAGAAAACAAAGAAAACCCTGAAATAGCTGCAGAGCTCCACACCGGAGACTCAGCCCAATAGAGAATGTGCGGTTAGACTTGAAGATCGCTGTTCCCTGGTTTCAATCCCACAGTCTGCCACCCTCGGTCCTTGAGCAAGACCCTTAGCCCTAGTGGCAGTTGTGCGCCCTTAAGTTATCTGTTCTTTTGTCCTATTTGTTGTTTGCTCCTCGATAAGAAAAATGCATCCTCACAGTGGCAGGCATGTTCTGTTAATGAAATGGTGCAAACAATCCCTTTTAATGCCAGGTTGTGAGGCAACAAAACATGAAAAATGCAATCATGGTGAATACTTTCTCAAGGCACTGTATCTTTATATTACCTCACAGAAACAACTTGCAAACCGGAAACAAAAATCTAGTCACCAGATGACTTCTGAAAGCGTGTCTAAACAGACCATGTAGGTTAATTTCTCCTTCTAAAAGATAGGTGTTCCTGTATTTTTGCCGTTTCCAACATAACAATATCTGCTATCAAATAGTTTCTGGTTGAAGTCATACAAAAAAGAAAACGGAAAAAAAAGAAACCAAAGACATTTGTCTGTGTGACATTAATTAGGTTATGTAATGCTGATATTTCAAGGAACCAGAAGCTGAAGTAACTAAAATAGAGTTGACATTATAAAAATAGGCTCATTTACTAATTTAGTCTGAGCAACCCTCTTTCACCTTGTGAGACATTTTAATAATGAAAATGAGAACAGAAGCTAATTTAAATATCTTCTCTTAACCAAAGTCATGTTCAGTAGATGAGAGGAAAAGGGCCTGTCTTTTTCTATTTTTGTTCTGCCTTCATAGACGAAGTATAATTATAAGTACTGATATGGGTATTTTAAGTTGGAATTATACAATCCAGCCTCGCTTTTGGTAGTATTTTGCAATGTTGAAATCCTTTTGCATTATTTCAACTTTAATAGGCTATACCACATTCTTGGCTGACCATTTAATGTTCCTCCAATACCCTGAAATCTTTCATGTGGTATTTCCTCTATTTCAGGAAACAAATTTGGGAAATAACAAGGGGTAAAAGTCAATTTAGGGATGCACAAAATATCGATTTGCATGCATCATGATAATATCAATTTGTGCAATATTGCAAAGAACTGCTTGGATGCAATATTCAGTAGGCTGTTATATTTACTTTCTGCTAAGCAATATCATATTTAGATTTTCACGGCCCCTGGTTTTCATACTTGATGTAGCTTATGCATACAGAAATCCTGAAGCTAAGAGAGAGAGTAGTTGGGATATACTAATTTTGGAAATGAGAGTATCTAGAAAAGTTTGGGTTCCAAGATCATCGCAATGTTCAACAATATTTAAATTTCCTTACTTCCTGATATTGTGTAAGCCATTCTCGAGGCTGAAATAGCAGTAACTGTCAGTGATTTCTTTCATTTCAATATACCCAACATGTTTTGCTAAACTCTTATTGCGCTGTTTAAAAAGTTATGTGGCATGCACCAGTCATGGACAAACAATGATTTTTAGTTTGACCATACCATACCACTTGAGCAGCGCTCTTCACAAAGATTCTCAGAGTCCTCTCAGAGAGCTCCTAACTCAGCCTAAAAATTACTGCCAAGGCGTTTTAGCTTAAGAGTGATTCAGAAAGCTGCTGAGAGTGCCTGAGTTAGGAGAGGAAAGACATTTATCTTATAGAGGAGTTGTGGTTGACCGAATACGCGTGATGCTTTTCTTTTAAGAGCTCTGATTGGATGATACAAGAAATAAACAAGAAAACACACAAATGTGTTCCTAGTAAGCAGTGGAGAGAAATTAACTGATTGGACAGATAAAAAAATCTATTGCATGATGATGAAACTTCGGTAAATTAAATAATTGTCACAGCGTCAAAAAATTTAAATGCACCTTTTTTTACATCCTCATCATCATATAGATGAGGATATAAAGTTACTATTATGTTTACGTGCCATACTGATCATTTTACTACTTCCTCTATTTAACATTATTGTACACTCAGCTGTCAGCATTTTACTGTGATAGCCTGCTTGTATAAAGTAGTTGGATTTTGCCGAACAATCAACAAAAAAAAAAGGAAACAAAAAGGTGGAGATAATCGAACCAGACAGAGGAGTAGCGCCTCTATTTGTACAGCTCTGGGAGGAGAATAGAGGAGTGCTGAAAGGTAAATTAAACCCTGGATCATGGTGTCAATAGGTGGAGTTTGAAGGGCATTGCCTCAGATCAATGTCTTTTTCTCTGCTTTTCCGCACCAGCCTGGAAAGACAGAAGCACTCTGTGCAGTAATCAAAAGCCAGAGAGGGGATGGTAAAATTTCAAGATGACCATTTAGGCTAACATCATCATGTACAATACAGCAAAAACTTTCTCATCTCTTTCACATCTGTCCTCTATGTATACAGAGTGTATGTTATTATACTATATGTTGTCTAGAGTGCGTATTTACATATATATTTCTCTGTGAACTTTTATAATCTTTATTATTGAGAGCCTGTATATAATAATGAAATTTCTCCGTGCTACCTTGTTTGTAATTTTTCCCCCTTTTTATTCATGAGCCAATATTTTTCCTATTATTTACTTATCCTGATGTTACTAGAGCCACGCCTTTAACCCTTCTAGCCATTGAAATGAATGAATTCCCCCCTGTGGAGATGATAAATTATTTATATTATCTACATATTAATAATTGAATGATTGTTATAGAAGTTTATGTGCACTGTTTAGGTGCTGGATCAGCCAAACCGCTCTCTGGTTCCATCATCTTCCCTGCTTAAGACACCCTTAGGCTCACTAAAAGTCCTCCTCAATACTCTTAAGAACCAAGATCCTTTGTAAATAATTTATTTTACAGCATTAAAATTCTAAGAAAAATCTTAGAATCCAATAATTTCTAAGATTTTCCCAAAAGGACGGCACTAAGAGCTACTTTTAGTCTTAGCATTCTTTGTGAATACAGCCCCTTATTATCAAGTTTGCAGATTATGTTACAGGAGTATGATACATTCATGGAAACTAATCACTGTAGATGGAGGAGAGTAAACAGGTAGATGCCTGTTGCAAAAACAACATCATGGTGTTCAATGTGGGCAAAAAAAAGGAGATTATCATTGGCCTCTTAAGTTTGCGACATAAAAATATAACCCTCAGCGTCAGCAGGGCAAAGGAGGACCACTTCGCCCAGCAGAGATTCAACTTTCTAACAATCTGACACAAATATCACTCCTTAACAGCTTCTTCACAAAAAGCAACAAACAACAAGGCCCAGCAGAGGATAAGTGAGGGAAGCTCTAAGCCGGAATACCGACCTGCCCCAACCCACTGTCCAGGATCTGTTTTTAAGCTGAACATCATGAGAAAAACTTGCTATTGCTTCCAGTCTTAAAAAAGCTTTAATTAAGAAATTTACTGTAAAATCAACCTAAATCATTCTCATTTCTCACCTGGGATGGAAGTATCGTTCCCTATAAACAATCGGTCCGCTCCATCAACAATGTCTTAGTCAAGCTTTTCTCCTTTCAAACCTAGAGGTACTAAACAAAACTACTTTGGTTCAGAGTGTAGCATGTGTTTACTTCCTGGTTCCTGAGCCAATCAGGGCCCAAGGCTCCCAAAATAGAGTGCAGCATTTGGTATTTTATTTTGGCCTTAAGAGCAGCACCCTGGAAACATGGAAGCCAGCAAGAGAAGCAGACCAGAAATGGAATAAAATACAACATCATAGACCTATCCTGTGGAGGTAAAAATTCAGTAGAGCTTCACATCAACTTTGGACTGTTGAATAGTGAAAAGCATTGTGTATGTGTTGTTCTGATTTTAACCACTAGGTGTCATTATTACTTATTGTTCCTTCAAGCTTCTAAAATCGTGGTTTTCTGCTAGAATTATGCACTTATAGCATATTATTGCACCTATTTTATGATTCTTCTGTGTTGTGTTTTATCTGGCTCAAGGAAATGTTTTGATGCATGCTGATTGGTTTGCAATTCTATACCAATAAAGTGATAAGCTTTTAATGATGTAGTTTAAATTCATCAACTGATCTGTCAGTTACTTTGGTAGCCTGGCAAATATCAAAGCCAAATTGGCCAGTACTGTGCTTTCTTTAGTAGACATTTAAGATGTTAAAGAGTCAGCGATTTTTCCAGAAGTTTCCACAAGTCCCTTTTTGAATAATTCCACATACCTAACTCTTTTGCGGGAATGCGGGAAAAAAATCTCCCAAATCCACTCTGGTCTTATTTCTTTGTACCGAGGCCATCGCCTTCTTCTCATAAATATGTACACGGTCCGCTTCTTGCGACTTTCAGCATGTTCAAAGTCTACGGTGAGAGCAGCGGAGCTACAATGAACAGCTAATCACTAACCTGGCTGCTAAGCTAACTGGATACATAACCACTAGAAGTGAGCATGCACAGCCAGCAAGCGGAAACTCAGAAGGGAAGAGGATGGACACTAGCGTTACGTGAGCTCATCAGAATGATTGGTGTGTGGGACAACCAATAGATAAGGTGATTTCCCCGGAACTTGAGGGACAGAGGGGGGTGAGTATATAACGTCTATGGTTCAGAACATAAATACAACTTTGACAAATCCATGCCCTCGGACGGAACAGCAAGGATTGGAGTTTTTACAGGCCTGCATCTCCCATAGAGAATTATTTTATTTAACCTCCTTTTTGTGAATACATAATGTATTTACTACTTTCAGAATGGAAGGACAATTTTGCCTAGTATAAGTGCTTCTAAACAGGATTACCAACTATAGCTTTAACTTTTTTTGCACAATATTATAGAGGCTCACATGGACCATCCTACACATAGGATCAGACCAGCTGCGACGACACAAGGTACATGTGAAAGGAATTAACTGGGTATGTATCTCAAGCACAGAAAAATGTGTCTTTGCTTTAAAGTTAAAGCAGCAAACGGTTATTTTGACATCTGGTGGAAAATATCTTGTGTCACATAAGTGGGTGAAATGGAAGGTAATGCCGCAGTCACCTTAGCTGCCTGATGGATAGATGAGAGTCACAGAGAAAGAGACACAAATGAAAAGGCAGAAGCTTTAAAAGCTTTAGAAGGGATTTGTATCCAGTAAGCCCCACATAGGATTAAACCATGTTAGTGCAATGCCCACACACAGTGGACACAGTGCACATACAAACACACACAAAACCCGCAGATGGTGGGTACGTGCACCAAATGACAGCATTAACCTCATATACAGGATGACAGGGCAATGATACGTCAACAAAATATTTTGCTTCTATGGCATCTTGGAAAGATGGGTTCTAGCCTCTTGTAATAGGTTGGTTTATGTATGAATAAGTAAATGCTCTGCTTTTCATAAATATGAGGAATTCCTAAATCAAGAAAAGAAACTATATAGGCTATTTAAATCTTTTAACCTCCTGTGGCAGGGAAGCACTTGATAAATATAATAAAGCATTTTTTTCACTACTGAAAAGAGTACTTTTTAGTGATTTTGCTTCAAGCCTCTTTAAAACCTTGCCTTTATAAGCGTCTTAAGGCTTTGCCATGTTGCATCTGGAAGACACATACAGATCTGTTTAACCAAATAGAAAATGCAATGCCATGGCTCTTACTAAGAAAATTGATTCAGGGTTGTACAAAGTCAATGAGATCATAGCTACCGGCACACATCACACCTACCTGACATTTAGTATTGAATAACTTCTCAAGCTGTGAAAAAAAAAAAAAAGCATCTGACCAAATGTGCAATAAACAGCATCAATATGGAAACTCCCAGTGGCCACAGCAGTGGAGAGGTATTTATTTCTCTGAGGAAGAAAGAAGTCATTAAAATGAAAGGGTTCACAGTAAACCAGTCTCAGTTTAACAGTGCAAATATAATTCGTGCTTCTTTTCTTGTAAATAATACGTATCTAAGACATTTTTCTGGCCTTATATAGTTACATAATTTGCATACACAATGTTGGGATCAATACATAGACTTTTAATAAGGTACATGTGATGAAGCATCTAACTCATTCTCACAAAATATCTTTTCTCTGTAATCACCTACAGATGTTAATGAAATACAAATATGTCTCTCAAAAGTATTTTCTGCCCTGTAGAACCATCTATCACTTCACTTATAGCTGCAAACCTTTTAAGGTTGCAGCTCTCCAGCCAGCCAGTTTTGCTCATTTTCTGCAAAATCTCTGTTCAGTCATTTTGGACAGAGAAGCTAAACAGAGAAGTGAAACTTTTAAGTATTGCTGCAAAAATCTCAGTTGGCTTGAGACGTTAACCGTCTCATTCTTAAATGAGTGTTTGTATCTGAAACTTTCCATTGTACCTGTGGTTAAATGTTTAGGATTGTAGTCCTGTTTGAATTTGGACCTCTGCCCCAGTCTCTACTCTTTTTGCAGCCTGCAATAAATATTCCTTCCATGCTGCCCTGGATTTGCCATTGTTCTTGAACAGCTTCCCTCTTTGTGCTGAAAGAAAAGAAGGCCCAAGGCATGGTGCTGCCACCACCATTGGAATGGTGTGCTCACAGTCAGTGTATTTTTTTTTCCTTTCTCCCAAACAAAGCATTTTTCATGTTGACCAAAAAGATCAGATGTGGTTTCATCTGCCCAGAGCACCTTCTTGCACTTGTTTCCTGAGTCCCAAAGACGACATGTCAGGTCTGTTTCTTGGTTTTCTTGTTGCTGTTTGTTCACTGATGTTCTAGAACAGACCTTTGTGGCTTTCACAGAACAGTTTACAGTGAGTAAAGTACTCTTTTATTTCACCAATGAACTTCCTTGTCAAAACATATAGGTATGTACAGGTACAGCAAAAAAAAATTAATATTATGAAAAAGTTTAATATTTCAGTTATTTCTGAAAGTTAAACTCTTACATTATATTAATTCATTACACATAATGTGAAACATTAAAAACGTTTATTTTTTATTTATTTTTATTATCATAATTTAATGTTAATGAAAAGCTAAAATTCTGTGTCTCAGAAAATTTGAATATTGCGAAGATATTGAACTGTGTGATGATATTTAAATCCTTGAGATGTGCCTGTATGCTCGCCACACTTTTCAGAGGAAATCCTTTTGAAAACTATCCATCATTATCCTTTCTAAATACATTTGCAAAGCACTTCATAATGTTAACAGAGCTATTCTCTATTAATAATACTGTTTCCTTGGTTTTGGAGTGATACAGAGAACTGTATCACTCCACCGTCTCCTCCTTCAGTAACTCAGGGAAGTCAGTTATCTGTTCAGAACTCCCATAACAGTTCCTCAAGGCATTGATCGGAGGTTAACGTTTTGCAAGCTGTGATCCTTTACTGCTGTGATTTTATTTCATATGATATCCATTCAGTCGATGGACAGCATGCGCTCAAATGTTTAGCAAAGCGATATTTCATAATGTTACTACTTTTAGTCACCTATGCTATGAAAGACAAAGGCCTTTCAACTTTACACCTATGCTTTCAGTTGGGCTAGATGAATGAATCGCTGTTTCCTGAGTACAAAAAGCATCTCAGCAAAGCAACAAAGGAGAAAATCATTAATGCAGCCACTTTGGCAAGAATATTGATTTGTTTCTTTGAGAAGAAAATCTAAGCAGGATCCGTCACTGTTGCTGCAAATTTTAAATGGTACATAGTGGCACATGTAGTTTTCTTTCTTCATATTAAAAGAATAAAAGTAAAAGCTTTACCTATTTGACTCTTACTTTATTTTCATCCACCGCAATGTCTGGGATGGGAAGGTGCTCACGGATTTGCTTTGCATCTCTACATCTGTGGTGGGTGTGCTGTACACGAAAAACTGTCTCCACGACGTGAGCGACAAGCTGCTGCTATAGATAGTATCTCAGCAAAGATTTGTGCTTGTTATGAAATTAATCCAGTGTGAAAATCACGAGCTGCGTGTCACACCTCAGGGAAAGCCCCCACGGAGCACTGAAGCCATGTTCCATCATCACTCTCCGCCTGCAGCCAACACTGTGCATGCATCTGCATGACAAAACATGCTCCTTCATCCATGCAGCAACACAACACCAATAAACATACTGTACTCATGTTACACTGAAAATGCCAGTCTTAAGACAGGCTGACGTTTCTATTTTGGTCAGTTTTTGGCCTTAGCAAACCCAAGCCCCCAGAGATTTATTAGCCGTGTATATAAAGACGGCAAGCTGCGCCTCCCACAGAGTCAGACTTTTTGTTTGTTTGTTTGACAGCCGCGTTCGGCCTATCTGCCTTCAGGATTTATCGCTGTTTAGAGTAGACAAGGTCAAGGCGAGGAGTTAGTTTGTGTGGCTTGTGAGCCGAGTCTCCTCGTGGCTCAGATGCTTCCATGAATCTAGCAACAGAATGGAGCACTATTTCCTGACAGAGCAAAAGGCAATACCAAATGACCACATGGCATCTGTTGGCTGAAGAAAGACAGATGTACCTTCTTGGAGCAGATGCTGAGGTCACAGAGGAGCAGGTTCACCAGGGGGATGTCCTGCAAAACAAAGAGATAGCTCATCAGCTCCAAACATAGCAATAATTTCTCTCTGCTAGAACATAAACATGCGAGACATAAAATAGATCATACATCAAGGTTTGAGATGTGTAAAGGAGATACAAACTGATGCATGTTGAAGATGCAAACATGCATAATGATTATTATTATTATAGGTATACATACTGCATTTTTAAATTTTGTCCCATTATAACGACAACCTGTGTGACAGAAAAGCAGGACAACTGAACGCACCGTGACCACGGAGTTACATCATTAAAGCATGGCAGCAGCAGCAGCAGCATCATGATATTGGGAAAGTTTTGTGAAGCATGGACAGGACAGCTGGTTGGAATCTATAGGAGGCTGTATGGAGCTATATACATGGTAATCCTAGAAGAAAACCTGTTAGAAGCTGCAACCGACTTGATAAAGGGGAGAAGGCAAACTTTCCAACAGGACAACAACCTGAATTATATAAATGGGTATAATTACTTTTGGAAGGCACTGTATTTTAAAGTGAGCAAGACTGAACAACTAATTGCCGTCACTTGTAATTTAAGAGTTCAGGCTGAGTTAATTGATGTTTCAAACCTGTGAAGCTGCTTTATCTGATTTTACTGACAAGATGAAATTATTTGATTTTCAAACGATGGTCGTCATGATAGTTGTTTCAAGATGTCTCGCTGTCTTCATTCCTGCCTATTGTCTCGACGAGAGCTTAATTTGTTTTTGTAACATCAATTATATTTTTGAGACAGGAAAATTGCCACAACTCAGTAGATAAAGAATATAATTAAAAACCGAAGATAAGATTAGAAAAATGCTTCCGGAGTAACTTTGCCGGAGAGCACATTGTGCAGCAGGTAAGCAGAACCATTTTCCCATGTTACATAACAGGTCTATTATACATTATTACACATATTGTTATACATATTATTATTATTTATTCTCGAGATATTTGTTTGTTCGCTATGCAGGTAAACAAAACATTTACTGTCATAATGTCTTTATCAAAACTTTAATAGGATCAGCTTTTTAAATTATATTACTATTGAGACACTCATGCATTTGGGACTTTGGTGGATATTTTTGGGCCTAATTAGTCTTCAGACAACAGAATCAAAAAATTGTGGTGTGAATTCAAACCTTCCTGAATAAGGTTACAATGCTTTAGCTGGTCCAGCTACCATGTAAAAGACACCTTCTATAATTTAAGTTATTAGTGCATTTTGCAGTATATCAAGGCACATCGAGTTCTCTGTCTGAACGAGAGCAAATTAAATACAGAAAAGATTCACTGAACAAGGTATTGAAATAGACAGGATATGATAACAACTTCTGAAATGTCTGATGCAACAATTAAAAACAACAAAAAACAAGTAAGTGAAAAAACAATGAAAGGAGAAACGACAGTTCAAGAGGGAGAAGCAGACTCATCATGTTTATGTCAGGATCCCCAGGGGTTTGATCACTTGTTGTAGCTCCCTGGAGATCCTGCAGTCTGTTTGTCTTTGCACCTCTTTAGTATTGTTTACCTGTAGATTCTTGTTCTTGTCTCTAGGTAGTCTCTGTTCATTATTTACGTTAGTAGTTTATTGGTGCTTCCGTTTTATTCCTGTTTTCCTGTCTACCCATTCTCAGTTTGGTTGGTTAGGTTATTCTCGCATGTCTGGTCATTCATCATGTTTCCCTGTTAGATTCTGTTCTCCTCCTGCCCCTGCCATCTCATTGCCCTGCCTCTTATTCAGCGTAATTACCTTTACTCCTCTCACCTGTGCTAATGTGCTTCACCTGCGGGTTCCTTCCGTCTTCTCCCCTATAAAGTGAGTCAGTTCAGTCATACTAGTAGTCAGGTCCTCCGCTACCCAGTTCTGGTCACCTTGTCGTCATTTTCCTGGTTCCTGTTTTTCCCTGCCTGTAAGCCTTTGTTTCTGACTATTTCATAAATATTCCTCACTATAACACCTCCAGGTTCTTGCCTACACCTTGGTCAACATACCAAAGCCCAACTTCTGACAGCTTTTGAATCTTATGTAGATTTCTGCACACTTTGAGAACGGTGGTTGAATGTTTGCCTTAGCCTCGTGAGACCATCCTGATCTCGCGAGCTTTCAAGGTTTCACTCGCAGATCAGTCTGGCTACTCTCCGTTAAAGAAAATTTGGAGCCGTTCACCAAACGAACGTCCAATCAGCGTTGGCTTTGAGGCGGGTTGAGGTGTGACGCAACTGGAAGCGCGACAGTTCAGTCTAAACAACATGGCGGCTTCAGCCGATGAAACTAGCGTTAGCGTGGCTATCGAGCAAGTTTTATCGGAATTGCAGAGTATTTCTTTGCTGAGCTAACGAGCCTTTACCTGCAGCAGCAAGAGCAGCTTGGCTTGTGGTTGTGTTTTCGTCGTCGCTCGTAACGGGGCGACGACGAATCCGATTGGTTCATTTGGCCCGTCTATCACCAACATAGGCCAATCAGCTAACCAGTATTTTTGCCCCTTCCCAAAACTACTTCAACGGAAGGTTTCCAGATGGATATGCGGAGCAAATCTATCTGGCGGAGTCAGGTAATGTTTGCCTACCCAACAAGGCTAAACTGGTTGAGGTCATTTAACTATGCAGTTTGGTAGCCTTGCATAGGTCAGACATTTTTAGTAAAGGTTGGGGATTTGGGAAAACCATCTAAGAAGCTCAATGTTAATCTTTACATAGTGTGACTTTTGTGATCTCTGTCTGTCTGATTTTGGAACACCTGTTAGGTTCAGGTTTCAACTATCTAACTTTTGATGTGTCAAAGGGTTATGGTTTAATAATAATTGAAAAAAGTACAAATATTGGCAAGTGATTATGACGTCTTCATAGAAAAAAATGCTCTTTGACAAAAAATACACAAATTGTCTCCATGTGTACGTGAGGAGACTACAGCATACTAAAGTAATTAATTTTTAACAACCACGGGCAGCTTTTTTTCTTATTATCAGCATAAAGTTTCAAACATGCAGATAGTAGAAAATTGCTATTTTCCTCATCAGCTAACAATGTTTGATTGTGTACCAGACGTTACATTTCAAAAGAAAGCTTAGTTCTTCCACTTTATGTTACTAATATTTTTCACGGATGAACTTACTTTATGATGTACATTACAAGTACATTTGCAAAACTTAGTTGCAATAAAATGCTGTAGAAGGCGATCAGCACATTACATTTTCCCCCCTAAACAAGAAGGAAATCCTAAGCATTAAAAAGTTAATGTTTGTTTAATAGTGCTGCAACAAAATGAGCTTTATTCTAATCAGTGTCTTTCATCAGAGTGATGCTGCTGTGATTATTGTGTCAGTCTACCTAAGGCTTTTCATTTGCTAACTTTATGAATTTATTCATCTATGCAGAAAAAAAGCTATCGTGGCAGGGATTATAGGCGAGAGGAGATCTCATACATACAATCTGAGCTCTTCATTGTTGCATGCACAACTTTGGTTTTCAGGGCATGACTTGTGCTGACAGTAACAGTAAGTGCTGAACGCTGCAGCGGCGCACTGAAGCAACATTAACATGGTGCATTAGCCTAGCTTTCTTGTGACACACTTACAGCCATTTGAGGCAGCCAGTGTGAGCCAGATCTGAACGCTTCGCTGCGAACCGCACGGCCTCACTGCTGCTCATCCTGATCACTGTCATCTGACTCTTGCAGTTTTGTTTTTGTCGTAATGTCTAAACGACAAACCCTAAACCCAGCGCACTTTTATTTTTCTGTTTCTACGTTTTTTTCCCCATTCATCTGATCTATTGCGTTGCTTTAAAATTCACAGAAGAAACTGCACTGTAAATCACATGTCAATACGCTTTAATCTTTTCACTTCTTTTTTACACACACGTAGTACAAAAAGAATAAAGTCGACCCAGACAGTCATAAAGAGAGATCAATACGGACTGAAAGCCGTCTCTTTCACCCTTTTCTGTTTCACAGCAGACGCCTTTCTTGACCAAGTTGAATTCTGCCAGTGCAGTCAATGAGGGAGGGGTGAAGTCTCTCTACTCCACCTTTACGCTTTGTCCTCACAATCAGATACAGAAGAATAGGCTTAAATAGTCAATCAGTCAGAGCAATATCTGTGGGTCGTGGCCAGGTTAAGCTTTTGATAAACGCACACATCAATGGCAAGTCTCACACCTTTAAAAACTTGATATTTTAGAACTTTTCAAATTAAACCAGTCCATGTAATGAGCACACACACACACACACACACACACACACACACACACACACACACACACACACACACACACACACACACACACACACACACACACACACACACACACAAACTATAACAGACAAGGCTTTTTAGGGAGACAAGGATGGCAAATGCTTTGTATGAAGGATGGTTATGTGATAATTAAGAGTCTCTGCTATTATTATTATTATTATTATTATTATTATTATTATTATTATTATTATTATTATTATTATTATTATTTCTCTTGCTGGAAGGTGATTCTCCATCCCAGTCTTTAAGAGGATTTTCTTCCAGGATTACATGGTAATCTAGCTAAATTGCTCTCCTCCTATATGCAGACCGACGTTACTCTCCCAGCTGAGGAAAAATTCTCCCCACAGCATGTTGCTGCCATATCTATGGTTCATTGAGACAATGTATACAGGGGACTCCTGCCAGAGACACTGTTGTAGTCTTAAATTAAGCAGGTGAGGCCAGGGATGATCCCCAGAGGATGATCCCCAGGTGAGGCTGGGGATCATCCTCTCCCGCTCAAGAACAATCAGCGCTGAGGTCCCCCCTGGGTGTGCTCTCTCCCCACTCCTCTTCTCCCTTTACACAAATGAGTGCACCTCAGCCGACCCGTCTGTGAAATCCCTGAAGTCATTGGTCTGATCCAGGACAGTGACGAGTCTGCATATAGACAGGAGGTGGATCGGGTGGTCCACTGGTGCGGTCAGAACCACCTGGAGCTTAACCCGCTCAGAACTGTGTAGATGACTGCGGACTTCCAGAGAATTTCCCCCATGCTGCCTCCCCTCACCATCCTCAACAACACTGTGTCCAGTGTGGATCAATAGACTCACATCACATAGTGACAGAGTGATGGATCCATTGCTGTGTGGTTTGGCTCATCAACAAAACAGGACAGGTCCACACTCTAACAAACAATTAGGTCTGCAGAGAGGATCATTGGGGCCGATTTTCCCTCCTCCGGGACTTGTGCAGGTCTAGGGTCAGGAAAAGAGAAGCTAACATCTCTTTGGACCCATACATCCTGGACACAAATGTTTCGACTTTTACCTTGAGGGCATCGCCACAGAGTGCTTTTCACATAAAGAAATCAACTGAAACTGTATCTTCTCCCAGGCTGTTGCTCTTATGGACACAGTGAACACCTTATAGTCTGAGTAATCAGCTACTCTGCAAAATAAGCATATACAATCTGCTTTTATTAATTTTTTCTTTTCCTTATATTTAAAAATAGAAGTACAGTACATACACACACATACTGTTCCCTTCATCCTTTGTTTTATTTCCTCTAAAGTTGGTATATTTATACTTAATGTCTGCTGAGTGCTTCGCACCGTAGTCAAATTCTGCCAATGAAGCTGATTGGGATTCTGACTTAGCACCATCCATGTTGACCTGCCTAGTGTGTCCATACTAATTAGGTGATATCTGAAGACAACTGGTTGCACTTGTACTGCACTTTGAGTATCAGAGGAAAGGGGATGAATAAAAATGCACATCACAGTTTTTATATTTTTGTCAACATTTTATAAAACTATAATTTTTCTTCTGCTCCACCAATAAACACTGCTTTGTGTGAAAAAGTTAAAGGGGTAAGAATACTTCTCCACTGAACTGTATCTCAGTAGACATTGCTGCTGAAAACCTAAATCTTCATCAACATTCATTTTGTTTAGCTTTGCCCTGCGAGTGCTACTTTCTTGCTCTACTTCCTGCTCCACTTCTTGTCCCCTATAAGTAAGCTTGCTCTGGCATACTTTGCTTGTTTAACTAGTCCATCACAGCTAACAAATGTGCTTGCTGTAAAAACAGTCTTTGCGAAACCCAATAAAATAAGCAAGTGTGGAATTTCAGATTAATATAGGCAGCAAATATAACAGAAGTCAGATAAAGCTTTTGTATTTGCCAAAATAGCTCAACAACTCTTTCTCCGATTGCTGTGAAATCTGGTGCAGACATTTATGGTTCCCATGGTACTTGTGATAGGTGTCAAGGCAATTTTCTGAAGGTCTCGCCTTTTGTCTGCGAATCAAATACATTTTTTATTCTGTCGGGCCCCTGTCTCAGAAAGACAAACTTTGGATTTCATTTCAGGAGATGTCAGAACCTCAGCTGAGGATGTACAATCACATTATCTGTACAGTGACGCCTCTACGTTGAATCATTAATGTGTTCTGATTGAAAAATGCTCTCAAATGCAAGCAAAACATGATTCATTTCTAATTTGAAATTCCTGTTACTACGAACGACTGTGGCTGTTCATCGTATCACTATAAACAGTCCATCAGTATGAGCTTATTCATTTCTAGTGATGACTAGAGAACCAGAAGAGCAGTGTCACATATTTACACACACCTATTATGGACATGAACGCCATATTAATTATGGTCTTGTGAGGATGCATACATACACCTGCAGTAATAGTTGGACAAATGTTCCTTAGCAAGGCAAAACAAGCACTTTTTTCTGCCATGTTCAAGCTTCTGGGATAGTTGTGGTTGTATATTTCACTGCTCTTTCTTGACACAGGGCCAGCCTTAAAGCACAGTCCATACCCCCGGTTTAGTTGAGGACGGTGTCATTCCAGACGTATGAAGTTACTTGTTGCATCTTCTTCGAATTAATTTGACATTGTTGTGTTGAAACACTCAACTGTTTCCGGGTTTCTAGCTTTCCTCCGTTATTATCCCAGCCTTTTTCAACCAGAATCTGATACTGATTCTGATTTTGGAAAGCTCCTATACCAGTGACAAAAACAAAAGCAAAAAAACTCCTAATAATGATGCTGTCATGTTGGGAAAGTCTTCTTACCTTGACTCCTCCAAGCACAATACTTGTTGCTGTGGCCAAATAGCTCAATCTTTGTCCGGGCTGTCAAACGTTTCTAATGCTTGTCCATGAGGGAAGCCAATTTTAGCTCAGCTAGAAGTCGTTGATATTGGAGTATATGTTTATTTCTTGGTTGGCACTCTTTAAGTCCATTAACGCCTCTCTATTGACTGCAACAAAGGTGTTTATGCCACAGATGATGGTTATTTGGGTTGTTGCTGAACATCCTAACCATTTTACTTCCATCTGATGGCAGTTTGAAGCACATGGTTTATACATGGACATTTGAGGGTGATCCTACTGGAAGATCATCTCAAATTGAAATCAAAAGTAGTTTAAAAATGGATGAAAAAAGGCTTATGTTAAGCTTCCTGAAATAGCCTTCCAAAATCCCTCACCCCAACGCTTTTTTTAAATTTGTGGACGCTTATGAGTTGCTTTCATGCCAGCTTCACCAAATGCCAAGAAGAGTGTTGAAAAATCCAGCCAACCCTATGGCTGAAAGCTTATTGATGACTACAAACACTTTGTGTGTGTGACGTGCAACTTGGTAAGATAGAGTTAACAACATTTTTAATGGAGTTTACTATACACATTTTAGCCTGCCTGCTTAATTTTGAACCAGGGTGGACTATAGTAAATTAAATTAAAGATTTTTGCTCTCAATTATTTTTAAAGGTTTTTAGGTTGTTTGTCCATTCCACTGTGGAAAAAGAATGGTTTAAATGCATCAAGTCAAAAAGTTATATTAAATTCATACACATGATAAGCTAATGTGGAGTTCTGACCAGATATCCTTCAGCAGAAATGACTTTGACAAAGTTAGGGTTTCATGCCCGATCTAATACTGCCATTCTGAGCAAAAATAAACCCACCTTGGTGTTCAGTGAACTAAAAGGATAGGAAATGTTTCCTTTATGGATCGTTATGAGAAGAGTTCAGTTTCTCTGTAACAATACCTGTGGACTGCAACAGTCACTGTATGCTACAAGGAAGACTACTCATCATCAAAAACTGAAATATCCTGTTATAAGACAACAGAGATGTTGAAAAGTAGAGATGTTCAAAGGTTAAGTCAGAACTGAAATCTGTGAGGGGCCAGTTCAAGTCAAACCTCAAGTCTTTTACCAAAGTAAAACCTTTAAGTCTCTAACAATTGAAGTAAATGTTTTGCCTGCCACTGAGTCTTCCTCTAAAACTGTTTTGCTGCTGGTTAGGAGTTGAAACATGTGCTGTTTGCCCCTAGGCCTCTAGCCCTAATTAAACATGTTACATTTAACAGTTTATTATTTTATTCAGTAGCATTTAATAAATAATTCAAAAACAAAATGCTAAAGGCGACGTTATATTGTTTTGAGTATTGATAAAGAGTAATATTTATCACATTATTATTAAAAAGACGTTATAGTAAAAGAAAAAAAAGATTTAAACATTGTATTTATGAAATGGAAAAAAATATATAGGGTATTTTAATGTTAATTATGATTTTTTTCACCCCCAGCTAATAAAAAACACAGTATTTGAGAATAGAATATTGCACCAGACCCATAAAAAAGCAACAATGTTCATGCAGAAATAGGGGCCTAATGAGTAGTATGTATGATACCAGCCAATGGTTGTTTTTTTTAAAAAATGTCCCTTTATCCCGACAAACAATCTCCTCAGAAATGCATATTCTAATTTGCTGAATATGACTTCCCTTTACTCTCTGCTGGTTCCTCTGTTATACCTGTCGATAAACTCCCATTGTTCTCAGCCTGATTTCCTGTTCCCTGTGCTTGGTTGATTCTTTTGGATTTTTGCCCTTTCACTCACTGTAAATTGGTTTTTCATTTTTTTTTTATTAAAGTACTCTTAACTTTCACCAGGTGGATTCTGAGACCTCATCTGCTCTCTGGTCCAGTGAAAGCCTGACATATCTTGACAAGTACATTTAACTGTACCATTGCACAAACTCTTGGGAAATTTCTCTGTTTATTGCCCCTCCAGAAATGAAAGAGAGTTATCATTATGATTATCTTTATTTGCCATTGCGACATATATGGCAATACATTTTTTTCTTCTGATTTAACGCATCCCTTATGGAGCCGTGGACTGCCACTGTGCGGCTAAGGGTCTTGATCAGGGACCCAGACTGGCAGTCTGCGCAAACAACATTCTTTTTATTAAGCTAATAACTGTTATTCTCTGTGTTAATTTTGTTCCACTCCTATACTAAATACTCCACCATATAGGTTTTGGAGGCTTTTCTCCTTCTCATGCAAAATCAGAGAATTTTTATTCACATTGAAAAATCAGGTTATAGATCGATATTTAATATCATTGTTACTGAATCTTAGCAGTAAACATGTTCAAATGCATATTTTAAATTACGACATACTAAAAAAGGGGCTCCAAATGGAGGAAATTAGATCTTTCAGTTGTAGTCATGCCATCAGCCACCATCTTTCCAAGACAATGCCTGATGTGACCTCCAGAACTGACACTAGATACTCCAGTTTTACAACGTAGTCTTGGCGAGAGAGTTAAGAATGTGGCTACAGAGAGTAAATGGGAATTAACCTGCCTCCTTTTCAAAAAAAGTGTTGATTGCTCAGATCTGTTGGCCTTGCTGGGCATGTAAGCGTCCACATGCATTCAGTGCAATTTGCATTGTGAATACACTGCAGAAAATAACACGTGCAACGCAACTATCAGGATGGAGGAAATCGCAAAGTCTTGTGACGTCCCTTCTCGGTTTCTTGCTATTATGTAATGCCTCACAATACTTGAAGCTGAAAACAATAGAAAATACTTCTCAATCTACACACATTTCAACTAAGGATCCAGATGAATTTTCAATCAATGTACACATTTTACTGCCTGAATGTGAAGCAAACAACTTCAGCGCATGTCAGTGATCACTGTGGATGAACGCTCTTCCCTGATTGCCCCCTAGACTCTTCGTGCTATGGTAACGACCCCTAATGACCACCATTGTGGCAGCAGCTGTAGTCCCCGCAACAGTTGGTTAGTCGGGCTCTTTCACACCGAGACAAAGGAGGACAGCATGAGGAGGAAGAGAGGGCAGGAGACATACTGTCATCAACAGTCAGATGGGGCATTCATCAGCGTCTGCTGAAGCCACCACCTAAATTCACTCATCTATCCCATTATTTCACCCACTGTTGGTTCTTCTGTCTTCTGCCCACATTTGCCTCATCCGTCTGTTATGTTATTGCCTTATTTTCAATAGATAATTAGCTTCCTAATCATCTATTATATATCTTCTTCTCAAGCAAACAGATTTTTTTTGCAATCATAAATACACATTAGCAATCATCATAATTACTGCCGCATCTCTCAAGCAGATGGAGTTCGTCACAACCGTTTTCATTCGTTTGAACAGCCCACTAACACTTTCTCATCCCATCTTTTCCCCACTTTTAATGTGTTGACCTTCTCCTGCTGGCTCTATAATTTACTGTCCACTCTTCCTGCTTATCTTTCTATACATCAGCATCTCCGAGACCTCTCAACAATCAGCGTAGCCCGGGAGTCCCTGTGCCGGGAGAGCCTGAAATATTGATGTCCCGAAGTGAAGGCCACCTCCAGCACACTCAGCAGGGGAATCCAGGGGTTCGTGCTCAGGTGGACTCGAGCGGCGCCGTTGAACTTAGCAAAAGGAATATAATCACATCAAGGTGAGGCAGACTGTAGGAAAATGGGAAATGAGGAAGCAGATTTGAGGCCGTGTTAAGTCTTTAAATGAATGTTGTGGTGAAGAAAGAGCTGAATCAAATGCAGAGCTCTCCATGTGCTAGCTCATCTGCATTCTGATCCTCACCTATGGTCATGAGATATGGTTCATGACCGAAAGATCAAAATCCTCGATACAAGAGGCTGAAAAGATTTGCCTTTGGATGGCTTTAGAGATAGAGTGAGGAACTTTGTTATCTGGGGAGAGGTCAGAGTAGAGCCGCACTGAAAAGATTCCCGCTGGGCGGCTACCTTCTGCTGTTTTCTGGACTAGTCCCACAGGAAGGAACCTAGAACCTGCTGGAAGGACTATATATCCCCTCTGGCCTGGGAAAGCCTTGGGATCCCCCAGAATAAGCTGGAGGATGTCGGTGGGATGAGGGGCTTACGGGGTTCCCTCCTGGACCTGTTGAACCTTATCTTGAATAAGCAGAACACAATGAATGAATGACTAATGAGTTAAGAAATTTGCTCTGCACATATTTTAGGCTCTTTTAATCGCTTTATATTCAGAAGGTGGATTATAGCCTTTTTTTAAGTACATGGAGTTCTTGCAGATTTGATGAAATATTAATGAAGTGAGGGAAACTAAAAATGTATATCCAGCTTGGATGTTATCCGATACTTGCTGTTTTTTAAAGGACAACTCAGCTTAAACCGCCTACTTAAAGTAAAGTTACAGCGACTTCCCTCCATTCATGCTGACACTATGTTGAATTCACAACAATGTATTAAGAGGACATAGTGCCAGTGAGTCACAGATTCCTATTATAATTTTATTATTTGGCTCTTCGTAAGGCAAAGTAAAAAGGACCAATAGATGACAGTGTCTTGTGATTAATGGACATGAACAGAGGAGGTGACTGAAGAATTTAGCAGCAGAAAGGTTTTTAATACAATAGAAAATAAAAGCATGTCTTCCCGAGCTTCAAGCCAGGCCTGCATTGCATCACTCACAAAGCTGTAGGCTGGCATTCCCAGCTGCCTGTCAACATTTAGGCTGACCTACTTTCTCTATGCATTAATTCCAAATGCAAATGCGAATATGTAAGTTTTCAGCACAGATTCATACATTACCATTTATAAATATTTCTATCAAAATGCTCTGGTAACAAAGAAAGTTTGTTACATGTGTGTTAGGTAAATAACTAAGCTGATTTAGTCTAATTTAATAATTTAGTCTTCTGTTTAATGTTTACTAAAATATGCACTTACACAATCCATCAGTGGTGTTGTTCTTTGTACCGCCTAAAACCATTTCACAACACCGCTTTACAGAATCTTTTGAACTGAAAAACAGTCTGAAAACACAGGAATGTCTTTGAACCTGAAATGTTGAATGGGATTAAATTGTAAAAGTATTATAGAGGCCCAAAAAGAAAAACTGCCAAAGGAAGTTTTATGAACAGATTTACTTTGTATGCCAACGAATAATTTATTGTTTGAGACTGAGACGTACAATATTAAATTTATTTGAAGATCTTTTAAAAATCTGGACTTTTAGTAAGTGAATAACTTCATTGTTCTGCAGTGGCTGACTCATAAGCTCAGTGTTGCTGCTGTAAGTCTTTGTGCATCATATGAAGGAGGTTAGATTGACACACTATAGTTTAAAAAAAAAAAAAAATGCAATCTTTGACAAGAATTTTTCACATTCAACATATATTTAGTGTTTATAAGCTGTGTAAAAAGCTTATAAAATAAATCAAAATTATGTTGTTACAGTGTTAACAAAAATCACTAATTGTAACAGTGGTTGCCCTATCAATTAATTTGGAATATCAGCTGTAACCAAATCATGTTTAATGTTTGCTTTATCTTTTTTAGTTTATCACACTGTCTCTGTCTCCAAACGTTAGATAATACACACCTTGATGTCCTCCAGGGTTAGAACTATATTGTGAAAAAAGAGGGATATTTCTCCTGGCCAGTCTTTAATACTAACTTTAACTTAAAAATAATAACTTTATTTACAAAGTGCTCTCAGACAAATTGCTGAACTGAAGAAATAAGACAATACAGGAGAAAAGAATAGAATATAAAACATAAAACAAAAATGAAAAATTTAGACATAAATAAGATGCCCAGGATAGGGTGAACAAGTGGTTTTACAGCTTGTCTTTATGATCCTCCACAGAGCATGCATGCCTAATATTAATGATGGCAGTAATAGTTTAATGGTGAGATCATGCTAGTGGGTAAAATTTTAAGGCTTTCCACACAGCACCAGGCCTGCAACTGGATGTGGAGGGTGTTGATTTGGCAGTTTTTGTACAACAAAGACCACATCAAGAATATAATTAAAAAAATCCCTAATAATCAATAATCAAGCTCCATCTATATCAGAGCTCTGATTACCCCTTATTTTTGCCTAACAGAGCACTTCGCTCCCAGACTGCAGGTCTGCTG